>NC_047110.1:40878499-41090999 GCF_902500255.1 Thalassophryne amazonica | reverse complement strand
AAATCCATTTATTTTTTGAAAAAAATAAAAAGGACCACTTTTTTCATCACAGACCTCGTGTGTGTGTGTATATATATATATATATATGTTTTTAAGTGACAGATTTATTTGGAGATTAATGTAATGTGAGGTTGGAGGTATGGTTCTTCTGACTGACAGTAACATCTTTTTTTCAAAAGAGATCAGTCCAAGAAAGGCAGCAGGATATATAGATTCAGACAAACATAAATATCACATCAAACAATACACATCTCAAAATAAAGTCCAAACAAACTGCAGGGAAAAGCACATTATTATTAACCATCATGCCTCACAGGGTGGCCAGAGTAAATGCTCGGGGATGCTCGCCTCCTTCCCTCCTGTGGTAAGAGAGGGATCTTTTCCCTGTGCTTCTGTTTAGAACTGTTGTTTACTACAAACAGCACTGGAATAAACAATGCAACTGTTGATATATTAGAACTTAGGCCTTTAAAACTCTCTTAGAACTCCCTTGTGCAACCAGAAAAATCTGGAAGGATGCCACAGGATGCCCAAGGAAGGCACAGCACATGCCTAGGTCATACAAGACATGTTCAGATAAAGCACACAACACAATGGTCAATATGAATTTGTGACCATGTTCAAAACAAACGCACAAAGGACACAAAGGCTGGAGGATCAAATCAATTAATTGTTTTTTATATAGCGCCAAATCACAACAAACAGTTGCCCCAAGGCGCTTTATATTGTAAGGCAAGGCCATACAATAATTATGTAAAACCCCAACGGTCAAAACGACCCCCTGTGAGCAAGCACTTGGCTACAGTGGGAAGGAAAAACTCCCTTTTAACAGGAAGAAACCTCCAGCAGAACCAGGCTAAGGGAGGGGCAGTCTTCTGCTGGGACTGGTTGGGGCTGAGGGAGAGAACCAGGAAAAAGACATGCTGTGGAGGGGAGCAGAGATCAATCACTAATGATTAAATGCAGAGTGGTGCATACAGAGCAAAAAGAGAAAGAAACAGTGCATCATGGGAACGCCCCAGCAGTCTACGTCTATAGCAGCATAACTAAGGGATGGTTCAGGGTCACCTGATCCAGCCCTAACTATAAGCTTTAGCAAAAAGGAAAGTTTTAAGCCTAAGCTCTGCCTCCCATTCTACTCTTACAAACCCTAGGAACTACAAGTAAGCCTGCAGTCTGAGAGCGAAACGCTCTATTGGGGTGATATGGTACTACGAGGTCCCTAAGATAAGATGGGACCTGATTATTCAAAACCTTATAAGTAAGAAGAAGAATTTTAAATTCTATTCTAGAGTTAACAGGAAGCCAATATGGGTGAGATATGCTCTCTCCTTCTAGTCCCCGTTAGTACTCTAGCTGCAGCATTTTGAATTAACTGAAGGCTTTTCAGGGAACTTTTAGGACAACCTGATAATAATGAATTACAATAGTCCAGCCTAGAGGAAATAAATGCATGAATTAGTTTTTCAGCATCACTCTGAGACAAGACTTTTCTAATTTTAGAGATATTGCGTAAATGCATAAAAGCAGTCCTACATATTTGTTTAATATGCGCTTTGAATGACATATACTGATCAAAAATGACTCCAAGATTTCTCACAGTATTACTAGAGGTCAGGGTAATGCCATCCAGAGTAAGGATCTGGTTAGACACCATGTTTCTAAGATTTGTGGGGCCAAGTACAATAACTTCAGTTTTATCTGAGTTTAAAAGCAGGAAATTAGAGGTCATCCATGTCTTTATGTCTGTAAGACAATCCTGCAGTTTAGCTAATTGGTGTGTGTCCTCTGGCTTCATGGATAGATAAAGCTGGGTATCATCTGCATAACAATGAAAATTTAAGCAATGCCGTGTAATAATACTGCCTAAGGGAAGCATGTATAAAGTGAATAAAATTGGTCCTAGCACAGAACCTTGTGGAACTCCATAATTAACCTTAGTCTGTGAAGAAGATTCCCCATTTACATGGACAAATTGTAATCTATTAGATAAATATGATTCAAACCACCGCAGCGCAGTGCCTTTAATATCTATGGCATGCTCTAATCTCTGTAATAAAATTTTATGGTCAACAGTATCAAAAGCAGCACTGAGGTCTAACAGAACAAGCACAGAGATGAGTCCACTGTCCGAGGCCATAAGAAGATCATTTGTAACCTTCACTAATGCTGTTTCTGTACTATGATGAATTCTAAAACCTGACTGAAACTCTTCAAATAGACCATTCCTCTGCAGATGATCAGTTAGCTGTTTTACAACTACCCTTTCAAGAATTTTTGAGAGAAAAGGAAGGTTGGAGATTGGCCTATAATTAGCTAAGATAGCTGGGTCAAGTGATGGCTTTTTAAGTAATGGTTTAATTACTGCCACCTTAAAAGCCTGTGGTACATAGCCAACTAACAAAGATTGATCATATTTAAGATCGAAGCATTAAATAATGGTAGGGCTTCCTTGAGCAGCCTGGTAGGAATGGGGTCTAATAAACATGTTGATGGTTTGGATGAAGTAACTAATGAAAATAACTCAGACAGAACAATCGGAGAGAAAGAGTCTAACCAAATACCGGCATCAGTGAAAGCAGCCAAAGATAACGATACGTCTTTGGGATGGTTATGAGTAATTTTTTCTCTAATAGTTAAAATTTTGTTAGCAAAGAAAGTCATGAAGTCATTACTAGTTAAAGTTAATGGAATACTCAGCTCAAGAGAGCTCTGACTCTTTGTCAGCCTGGCTACAGTGCTGAAAAGAAACCTGGGGTTGTTCTTATTTTCTTCAATTAGTGATGAGTAGAAAGATGTCCTAGCTTTAGGGAGGGCTTTTTTATAGAGCAACAGACTCTTTTTCCAGGCTAAGTGAAGATCTTCTAAATTAGTGAGACGCCATTTCCTCTCCAACTTACGGGTTATCTGCTTTAAGCTACGAGTTTGTGAGTTATACCACGGAGTCAGGCACTTCTGATTTAAAGCTCTCTTTTTCAGAGGAGCTACAGCATCCAAAGTTGTCTTCAATGAGGATGTAAAACTATTGACGAGATACTCTATCTCACTTACAGAGTTTAGGTAGCTACTCTGCACTGTGTTGGTATATGGCATTAGAGAACATAAAGAAGGAATCATATCCTTAAACCTAGTTACAGCGCTTTCTGAAAGACTTCTAGTGTAATGAAACTTATTCCCCACTGCTGGGTAGTCCATCAGAGTAAATGTAAATGTTATTAAGAAATGATCAGACAGAAGGGAGTTTTCAGGGAATACTGTTAAGTCTTCTATTTCCATACCATAAGTCAGAACAAGATCTAAGATATGATTAAAGTGGTGGGTGGACTCATTTACTTTTTGAGCAAAGCCAATAGAGTCTAATAATAGATTAAATGCAGTGTTGAGGCTGTCATTCTCAGCATCTGTGTGGATGTTAAAATCGCCCACTATAATTATCTGAGCTAAGCACTAAGTCAGACAAAAGGTCTGAAAATTCACAGAGAAACTCACAGTAACGACCAGGTGGACGATAGATAATAACAAATAAAACTGGTTTTTGGGACTTCCAATTTGGATGGACAAGACTAAGAGTCAAGCTTTCAAATGAATTAATAGTGTGGTGCGATATGTATTTCCGTAGGATTTTTGTGCCAAAATTGATTTTTTTGTTGATTTGACTTGGTTAGTGGTCCAGTTAACTGAAAATAATGGGGTACAATTTTTCTGACCCCTGTAACACCCCTCTATGGGGGTCATTCTGCCCGGGTGGCCCTCAAACAGTATAAAGCGTATCTTCCTCAATTCTAGACCAATTTTCACAATCTTAGTCCTTTTTTTAATTTGTAAGGGTGCTAAATACATAAATAATACACCCTGCATGCAATAAATCAAGCTTTGTTGCTTTTCTGTATTTTGGGGGGCTGGGTCTCCTAAGGGCCCCAAAATTAATCTATGGGGTTATGAGGGTACTCAACATAATAATGATACACCCTGGATAACATGAAAAATATTGATTTCATTTTTGGTTATCTCCCTTCGCAAGATATCAGCTGTCACTTTCAGTTTTGCAACTGTGTCAAGTGAATCTAGGTGGACATCAATAGCTTTGCTAACACCCTTCAGGGTAACAAGTTTGTCAGGCTCATTCTTACGCAGTAATTTGACAAACTGGAAATTTGGCAGACGCTCAGTGATTAACTTTTTCAGGTGTTTTCTGTAGTTTTCATCACCCTTGACCTCTATCTGATATCTTTTCAAGAGCGAGATGTAGGCCTCATTCACCTCAGCCATATTTATTGTGTCACAATCATCCACAACTGTATTTTGAATGAACATGAGTAACTCTTCATCACAAAGAGATTGGATCAGAGGCACATTGCTGTGGCCCTCAGAAAGACAGGTTCTCTGTGCTGACCGTAAGCAGTTTCTGTGATAGAACTTTTCTTGAGCAGCTGCATCACCAGCATCAAACAGATCAGAAACACAAGTTCGGACATGATCATCACATGTGTTCAACTTTATCTGAAGCAATGTTTCACCCATTCTATCAGTAAAAACCTGATGCAAAGACTCTTTGGCCTCAGATGCACAGAAAGAACATGAAGAGAACAGACACACCTCTGCTTTAGATAGACTTTTTGACCTTTTTGGACAGTTTGGAGCATTTGAACATGAGGGGCGACCTAGAGCAGGAAAGAAACCTATGGGGGAGTTAGATCTATCACGCTTTTTAGCACCCTCCCTGAGTCTTTTAATTACACATTTATTCACAAGGGGTTTACGGCATTCACTGTGATATAACAAGTCTTTTCTTTTTGACTGTTCCAAACTTGATAAGCTCTCTGTGAGGTTTTGAATGCTGGTATCCCCAAGGCTTAGTCTTTCTTTACAACAGTCCAGGAGTTCTTCAACCATCTGTGGATTACAAACAAGTCTTTTGGATGATGTTTCACCCTCATTGCAAATGATACAAGCACTCATTTTGCAGACACAGCTTCAAGGATACTCACTTCACCGTTATGCATAATCTACAACACACACAAATATAAATATATTTTAATACAGTTACCTATAGATGTTATTTTGATAATGTGTGGTGTCTTATTCTAACTTATTCTATCTTATTCTATGTTATCTTGTGTAAACTAATTGTTAATCAGAAAACATTTACCTTATTTACTTATATAACATGTGTTATTGTTACAGTATATAAAAATAAGTATTACTTAACTGGTCATGAAACCAAATGTTAACACTGAAATTATTATTCCCTTAAAAACCACAGCATCTCCAAAGATTCCTGTCTGTCCAAAACTGACTGTGGTCACTGAAAAATGTATGAGTAACATGTAGTTGATAAAACTGGTAAATTGTAACAAATCCTTATTCCATTAATAATATAAAGACTTAAATATCAGTCTGTGCTGAGTCTGCAATTTATAAAAAAAAGTTTTATATGAAGTTAGCAACAATGAAAACCCATAAAAGACTCTAAAGTTTAATAGAAGTGACTAAGAACAGGGGAAGATAGTAATTTAGAGGGTTTTTTGCATCCTCGGCAAACAAGTCCCTCCAAAAGGGGGTTATGGGGGTCAGAAAAATTGTACCCCGCTATTTTCAGTCAACTGGACCCCTACCCAAGTCAAATCAGCAAAAAAAATCAATTTTGGCACAAAAATCCTACGGGAGCCCTTTTTATGACATATCGCACCACACTATAAAGCTCTGTCTGGGTTTTTGATTAATTAATAAGCTGGAATGGAAGATTGCTGCTAATCCTCCGCCCCGGCCCGTGCTACGAGCATTCTGACAGTTAGTGTGACTCGGGGGTGTTGACTCATTTAAACTAACATATTCATCCTGCTGTAACCAGGTTTCTGTAAGGCAGAATAAATCAATATGTTGATCAATTATTATATCATTTACCAACAGGGACTTAGAAGAGAGAGACCTAATGTTTAATAGACCACATTTAACTGTTTTAGTCTGTGGTGGAGTTGAAGGTGCTATATTATTTTTTCTTTTTGAATTTTTATGCTTAAATAGATTTTTGCTGGTTATTGGTGGTCTGGGAGCAGACACCGTCTCTACGGGGATGGGGTAATGAGGGGATGGCAGGGGGAGAGAAGCTGCAGAGAGGTGTGTAAGACTACAACTCTGCTTCCTCGTCCCAACCCTGGATAGTCACGGTTTGGAGGATTTAAGAAAATTGGCCAGATTTCTAGAAATGAGAGCTGCTCCATCCAAAGTGGGATGGATGCCGTCTCTCCTAACAAGACCAGGTTTTCCCCAGAAGCTTTGCCAATTATCTATGAAGCCCACCTCATTTTTTGATGATCAAACAATACTATAGTCAGTCAATGGATGCTCAATGAGGGCAGTTTGCTGTGATTTTCATGAATAAAGTTGACTATTGTTGTATTTACAATATATGTTACCACAGCTGAATGCAACAGCAAAAGAAATTCATTTGACCAAATGAATCGCTATTGCAAAACGTAAATAGTGGATAAGCTACTGACACATGGGTTTTATCTTTTTTTTTTTCTTTTTTTTTTAAGAGAGGAAATGTGATCAGATGTGAGTGGCCCCCTCATGGTGAGTGCTGACACGCAGCACTATAATGTCACAGACCCACATTGGACATTTTTGCTCGACTCTTTCAGTAGTTTGGACTGTGGCGCAGCAGTGCAGCTGTCTGAATGAGCATAACTGGCAGAGTTCAACAAATCAGACAGGATGTTTCTTCTTGACAGCTAGGCAAAAAGTGATGGAAAAGCTCATGATTCCTCTCTATATAGCCAGTCGCATATGGTCACAAAGCAGACGCCAATGTTGCCCCCAAAAAACATTCAAGAGTCTACTAGGATGCAGACGCACCAATGAATAGATGTTCAAAGAACACCATCGATCGCCACAGTGTGTGTGCACAGAGGAAGCACCGTGGACACAGAAGACTCCATGGTCGCTGGTGGTCATACAGAGAGGGAACAGTGGATGCTTGGTGAATGCATAGCTTGCCAAGAAATTTGGTAATTACAATGCACAAGGAGAATTGAAGCACTTAAACAGAAAGGTGTTTTTGCATCCCTTGTACATCCTGGCAATTTTTTGGATGCACAAAGGATGCCATCCTGTGTAAGGAACCCTTGACTGCTATGGAGAGGATGTGCTCTTGGATAGCACACCAGTATGGTGCAATACACGCTGAGACCTCAAGTTTCCGTATACAGCAATTAAATGTTATACTGCAAAGAACTGTTTGGCTGTGTGCTACCAGGAGCTACAGGCTGGTTACAATAGAATCGTTAAAACTCATTTCCACCAAGCGGTTCAGGTCGGTGCAGCACAATATGGTATGGAACAGTTAAGTCTACTTTGGCTTGCATTTTCCCCGCCAGCAATACAGTAGTGTTCTGAATAATAGTAGTGCTATGTGACTAAAAAGATTAATCCAGGTTTTGAGTATATTTCGTATTGTTACATGGGAAACAAGGTACCAGTAGATTCAGTAGATTCTCACAAATCCAACAAGACCAAGCATTCATGATATGCACACTCTTAAGGCTATGAAATTGGGCTATTAGTAAAAAAAAAGTATAAAAGGGGGTGTTCACAATAATAGTAGCATCTGCTGTTGACGCTACAAACTCAAAGCTATTATGTTCAAACTGCTTTTATAGCAATCCTGTGAATCACTAAACTAGTATTTAGTTGTATAACCACAGTTTTTCATGATTTCTTCACATCTGCGAGGCATTAATTTTGTTGGTTTGGAACCAAGATTTTGCTCGTTTACTAGTGTGCTTGGGGTCATTGTCTTGTTGAAACACCCATTTCAAGGGCATGTTCTCTTCAGCATAAGGCAACATGACATCAAGTATTTTGACATATCCAAACTGATCCATGATACCTGGTATGCGATATATAGGCCCAACACCATAGTAGGAGAAACATGCCCATATCATGATGCTTGCACCACCATGCTTCACTGTCTTCACTGTGAACTGTGGCTTGAATTCAGAGTTTGGAGGTCGTCTCACAAACTGTTTCCGGCCCTTGGACCCAAAAAGAACAATTTTACTCTCATCAGTCCACAAAATATTCCTCCATTTCTCTTTAAGCCAGTTGATGTGTTCTTTGGCAAATCGTAACCTCTTCTGCACCTCTTCCATGCGTCTCTGGTTTTTTGTCCATTTTAAAGCATTGGAGATCATTGTAGATGAACAGCCTATAATTTTTTGCACCTGCGTATAGGTTTTCCCCTCTCCAATCAACTTTTTAATCAAACTACGCTGTTCTTCTGAACAATGTCTTGAACGTCACATTTTCCTCAGACTTTCAAAGAGAAAAGCATGTTCAACAGGTGCTGGCTTCATCCTTAAAAAGGGGACACCTGACTCACACCTGTTTGTTCCACAAAATTGACGAACTCACTGACTGAATGCCACACTACTATTATTGTGAACACCTTTTCTACATTTTTTTTTTTTTTTTTTTTACTAATAGCCCAATTTCATAGCTTTAAGAGTGTGCATATCATGAATGCTTGGTCTTGTTGGATTTGTGAGAATCTACTGGTACCTTGTTTCCCATGTAACAATAAGAAATATACTCAAAACCTGGATTAATCTTTTTAGTCACATAGCACTACTATTATTCTGAACACTACTGTACCTTTTGTTTGGTAGGCAGAGCATGTAGATATTGAAATACATGTCATCGAGAGCGTATATGATGTGGTGCCGCCTTGCTCTCTCCACACGGAGGCCAAACAGAGTAATTTAATTTTTATTTTATTTTACTCTTGGTGGATCATGGGATATATTTTCATCATGTGGATAATGCTGAAGAATCAACTGATGCCTGTGGTAAACGCTGGCGTGAATGAATGAGGTTTCCCCAATTTTCCCGGCTTAACGTGGGGAGCGAACTCAGCAGACTCAAAGACTGACAGAAAACGGACTTTAATTTTAGATGAATTAAAAAATAATGCCTTCACTAAACAGAGTTGCTACAACAGCTTGCAAGCTGCTCACACAGCGCTCTTCCTGCCTCTTCAGCCTGCACTAGACTCCGCACCCAGATGGACTGGCCGTTGTCCTCAGCGTGGATCCGTATAGTTATGTGATTGGCTGAAAAATGTTACATTTCACATTTATATGCGTTGACTGCCCACGTTGTATATCTGAAATGGTATGTGTCAAATCAAAACTATGTTTTGTCTGTGTAGCATGGAAAGCACAGAGAACAGTATGCATCATGGCATCAAGAACAGTATGCATCAAGAACAGTATGCATCATGGCGTCCCAGAGGAGAAATAAAGTTATCAAATGGACCGAGGACAAGAGACATACTGTCCAGCAATTTCAACTTTTAAAATAAGTAAATTTTCTGTGAAAACACACAAAACAGCGTGCCATACTGTGCCGACCCAGACCGGTTGGTGGAAATAGAGCTTTATAGACACTATCTCCATGCTACCGGCCAACATGAGGCCCTCTGTAAAGGCTGTGCAATCACTTACACTGAAGCAATTTATCTGTAGTTTCATTAATATGAGAGAAACGTGCAATGTTTATTGTCCAGTCAGTGAACATAGTGAACAGATGCCCACAAGCAGATTTAAGACTTTTTAAAGGCCAGTCAGAATGAAATTAAAGACCAATGTTACAATTCATAATTTGTGAATGATTTTACAGTGACAGGAGTGCCAATGCTGCGACCAACCTCTGCTGGAACAGGAACAATTTAACAAACAGACAAACAACAACAACAAAAACAGAGTTCCCACCAGATATTATTCACTGACCTAAACAGTATTTATTTATTTATTTACATAACTTACAAGGGCCCGGGAAAGGGCAGTCTAGGGTCCCCTGCTGGAGCTGTTTGCCCCCGTGACTCGAACCCAAAGAAGCAGTTAAAAACGATAACTTACAAGGGGTGCAGCACCGATTGAGAAAAAAAAGGGGAAATAAAAAGAAACAGACATGCCCTCACTAATGTTTACCACTGCACACGAAGTGACTGAGGGATTTATATCAACAATCAGCTCTAGGTGAATTATTTAATCCCTTTCATTAGATGACATACTCACTGATCTACTGATGGTAGGTTTAACACAACCATCTGTCTGAAAAATCAGATCAGACGTAATCAGCAAGGATGAGCTCTGCAAAATTCATGACCGTTGAATACTAAATTTTCAACATCAGCGATTATAAAGGGCATTGTCAACAAAAAGTAAAACCAACCCTCTTAATCCTGTGACCAAAGGATATTATATAACACACAATTATGGCATACAGTCTTGTAACCTACAGACAAAAGTCACATTTCAGTTTACATTAAGACACAAGCACATTTTTTGAATGTTTAATAATAATGTTTAATAAACATTTTCAACTCTAACTAAAGATAAGTAAGCATAGCTGGTTAGCCCCTTGTGGAAGAGCAGGCAATAAATTCAATGTTGTGAGGCAGCATGGCACATTTCCACCTATGACAAGAGAAAGTAGTGGCTCTGTACTGGCTCTGGTCCAGATGGAGCAGCTGGTGTCGGGACACATCAGCTCAGTAATCCAGGCTGTAGACGGAGCCAACAGAGCAGAACAAAGAGTGCTCCACAATGAGGAGTGGGAGGAAAATGTAAATGTAATACAACCAGCGTCCATAAAAAGAATTTAAGGCCTTAGGCTTGTAAATACACTTCTCTCCGCACTGTTATTTTGCTTCTGCACCGTGAGTCGCAAAAAAACAAAAAATATCTTCAGTCTGTGTAAGTACAGGTTCGGGGAAAATAAATAAATAAAAAATCAAATCAATCTGCCAAGTCAACATGCAAATCAGACATGGATCTGCATGAAGACTGTGTTTGACAATGTACAGTGGGGTAAAAAAAAAGTATTTAGTCAGTCCCTGATTGTGCAAGTTCTCCGACATAGAAAGATGAGAGGTCTGTAATTTTCAACATAAGTACACTTCAATTATGAGAGACAAAAAGAGAAGAAAAAAAAAATCCAGAAAATCACACTGTAGGATTTTTAAAGAATTTATTTGTAAATTATGGTGGAAAATAAGTATTTGGTCAATAACAAACAAGCAAGATTTCTGGCTCTTACAGATCTGTAACTTTTTCTTTAAGAAGTTCTTCTGTCCTCCACCTGTTACCTGTATTAATGGCACCTGTTGGAACTCGTTATCTGCATAAAAGACACCTGTCCACAGCCTCAAACAGTCAGACTCCAAACTCAACCATGGCCAAGACCAAAGAGCTGTCGAAGGACACCAGGAAGAAAATTGCAGATGTGCACCAGGCTGGGAAGAGTGAATCTACAATAGTCGTGCAGGTTGGTGTGAATAAATCAACTGTGGGAGCAATTTTAAGAAAATGGAAGACATACAAGACCATTGATAATCTCCCTCGATCTGGGGCTCCACGCAAGATGTCATCCTGTGGGGTCAAAATGATCATGAGAAGGGTGAACGAAAATCCCAGAACTACATAGAGGGACCTCATGAATGACCTGCAGAGAGCTGGAACCAAAGTAGCAAAGGCTACACACTATGCAGAGAGGGACTCAAATCCTGCAGTGCCAGGCGTGTCCCCCTGCTTAAGCCAGTACATGTCCAGGCCCATCTGAAGTTTGCCAGAAAGCATATGAATGATCCAGAAGAGGATTGGGAGAATATCATGTGATCAGATGAAACCAAAATAGAACATTTTAGTAAAAACTCAACTCGCCATGTTTGGAGGAAGAAGAATGCTGAGTTGCATCCCAAGAACACCATATCTACTGTGAAGCATGGGGTGGAAACATCATGCTTTGGGGCTGTTTTTCTGCAAAGGGTACAGAACGACTGATCTGTGTTAAGGGAAGAATGAACGGGGCCATGTGTCATGAGATTTTAATTCAAAACCTATCAGTGAGAGCATTAAAGATGCAACGTGGCTGGGTCTTCCAGCACGACAATGAGCTCAAACCCCACGCTCGGGCAACGAAGGAGTGGCTCCATAAAAAGCATTTCAAGGTCCTGGAGTGGCCAATCCAGTCTCCAGACCTCAATTTTTTGAGGGAGTTGAAAGTCCATGCTGCCCAGCGACAGCCCAAAACATCACTGCTCTAGAAGAGATCTGCATGGAGGAATTGGGCCAAAATACCAGCTAAAGTGTGTGCAAACCTAGTGAAGACTTACAGGAAACGTTTGACCTCTGTCATTGCCAACAAAGATTATGTTACAAAGTATTGAGTTAAACTTTTGTGATTGACCAAATACTTATTTTCCACCATAATTTACAAATAAATTCTTTAAAAATCCTCCAATGTGATTTTCTGGATTTTTTTTTTTCTAATTTTGTCTCTCATAGTTGAACTGTATCAATGTTGAAAATGATAGACCTCTCTCATCTTTCTAAGTAGGAGAACTTGCACAATCAGGGACTGAATAAATACTTTTTTACACCACTGTAATTCTGTGGAATGTGACATTTAAGTATGATATTAAATAAATAATTTTGGTCTCTGAAGAACACAAACCATAATTTCTCCAGATAATTTCAGAGTCTCCCATATGCCTGCTGGCAACCTCTGTACATCATATCCAGCCACTGAAACCTGTGAAGCTGGGTCTATATTATGGGAGTAATACATAATAGATACAAAATGAAAATCAATTTTAAATAAATATGCATACATTGATACACGGACCAGTGACTCAATGAAAATCACTGGTTCCCAAATGTTTTCTGCAGGGCCCCCTGTTGTAGATAGGAATATTTTTGAGATCTCGCCCCCAGACACTCCAAACTCCACTGGAATTTCATTTGAACATTGTAATTTATACAAAACACAAAATTCTTATTGAATAAAACAAAATAAAATGACTATTCATATTAATCAATTTTCAGCCGCTGTTCTGGGTTGCGGTGGCAGCAAAGCAAGCAGCTCAACCCACACTTCCCTGTCATGGTCAATCCACCATTTTCCAACAGAGGACCATGGCCTCAGAATTGGAGGTGCCGATTCTCATCCCAGCTGCTTCACATTCTGCCTCAAACCTACTGGAGGCCACCGCCTGATGAAGCCAACAGAACCACATCGTCTGCAAAAAGCAGAGATGCAACACTGAGGTCACCAAACTGGACACTCTCCAGTCCCTGACTGTGCCTTAAACTCCTGTCCGTCATCATCACGAACAGGATTAGTGAAAAGGGCCAGCCCTGGCGGAGTCCAACACCCATCAGAGACCGGTCTGAAGAAATGCAGAGAATACGGACAAAGCTCCTATTTTGTTCATTAAGAGACCAGATCGCACGTTGCAGCGAATCCGGTATCCCATACTCCTGCAGTCCCCACACTCTCCAGTCCCCCTTTTTAAAGATGGGGACCATCACCCCAGTTTTCCAATCCAGACGTACTGTCCCTGACTTCCATGCAACATTGTATAAGCGTGTCAGCCATGACAGCCTAACAACATCCAAAGATGTCAGCAGCTCAGCAACTCTCATGCACCCCCGGTGACTTGCCACCAAGGAGTTTTTGACTCCTTCAGTGACTTACACTAGGGTGATGGCACTGGATCTGCCTGAGTCTTCCATCCTTGCCTCCTTGATGGAGATCATGTCGGTAGGGTTGAGGAGCTCCTCAAAGTGTTCTTTCCACCACCTGACAATATCCTCAGTCCAGTTCAGCAGCACCCCTCCCCTGCTGAACACAGCCTGGGCTAAAAACAGCCTCTCTTTCCTGAGGCAAGGCACCTGACAGTTTGCCAGAACTGTTTTGAGGCTGACTGAAAGTCATTTTCCATGGGCTCTCCAAATTCCTCCCCTGCCTGAATTTTTGCCTCAGCCACCACTGAGGGCTGAGGCTGCAGTCCTTCTGGCCTGCAGATACTTGTCCACTGATTCTGGAGACTTCTGTGTTAACCAAACATGAAAGGCCTCCTCCTTCAGCTTGACAGCTTCCCTTACAACTGGAGTCCACCAGCGGGTTCTTGCGTTGTTGCCACGACAACCACCGACATTCTTCTGGCCATAGCTCAAAGCAGCTGACTCAGCAATGGAGGACTTGAAAATGGGCCACTCTGCTTCCATGTACCCGAACTCCTTCAGGATCTGGAATAAGTTTCTTCAGAGGTGCGTGTTGAAGAACGTCCAGACAGGTTCTTCCACCAAACGCTCTGAGAAAACCCTCACCACATGTTTAGGTATTCCAGGTCGGCTCGGTGGCTTACCCCACCATCTGACCCTACTTCCGATCATGCAATAATTGAAAATGGCCTCAGGACATTACATAGTCATGTGTGCTTTTATTTACATTTGATATCATAAACAATAAAAATATGTAGAAAGCCAAGCAAGTCATTACTATTTGAGGAACTGTACAAACAGCAACTTAATCTGAGTCTGATGTTACTTATCCTTCTTAAACTGCTGGCACCACCACCACATATGACATTTATTTGATAATTAAACTGTCTTTCTGTGTGAGTGAGAAACCCTAACCTTGAGCAGCTCCAAGTTGCCCGTTTTGTCTGGGTGAACACCTCCCGCAGGATGGCCCATCCTCACAGGAAGGGGGACAGAAGTGGCTCTGAAGGAAGCAGCAGCTGGATAAACTGAGGTCCAGTCCTGATCCACTGCCATATTTTCTGTCCTGGGCTTTAATGTCTGATAGTCAAGGTACAGATAAAAATGCTAGCTTCATCTTTGGGACACAGAAAACAAAACAAAAAAAATAAATAAAAATAATAATAAAAATAATAATAAAAAAATAAAAATAATTATCTCGGCCAAGGAAGTTAAGTTTTTGCCTGTGTATGTCCGTTTGCTGGAAGAATTAGTCCAACTGAATAACTGTTTTTAGGAAATTTGGTGAAATTACTGATAAGAGAGACCTCATACTTTAGTGACCAAATGTGACTACAGGAGCTATCATACTCTCCCTTTGCCCTTTCTCTTCCTTTTACACATGATGAAGGGAAAGGGGGGGGCGGGAAAGGAGTGGCCAGTGTGAGTGGAAGTATTGGGAATGGGCCATAGAAGGGCGCACACTGAAAGTGCTTAAATTCATCATTTTGAACCAGAACAGCACTTCATTTTTAACACATTTTATGTTACAACCTTATTCCAAAATGGATGAAATTCATTTTTCCCCTCAACATTCTACACACAATAACCCATAATGATGACTTGGAGAAAAAAAAAAGTTTTTTGTTTTATTTTTTTTTAGATTTTTTTTTTTTTGGAAATGTATTAAAATAATAAAAAAACAAAACTAAGAAATCACATGTACATGGGTATTCACAGTCTTTGCCATAAAGCTCAAAATTGAGCTTAGGTGCATCCTGTTTCCACTGATCATCTTTGAGATGTTTCTACAGCTTAATTGGAGTCCACCTGGGGTAAATTCAGTTGATTGGACATGATTTGGAAAGGCACACACCTGTCTGCATATAATGTCCCACAATTGACAGTGCATATCAGAGCACAAACTAAGCATGAAGTCAAAGGAATTGTCTGCAGACCTCTGAGACTGGATTGTCTTGAGGCACAAAACTGGTGATGAGCACAGAAACATTCTGCTGCTTTGAAGGTCCCAATGAGCACAGTGGCCTCCATCATCTGTAAATGGCAGAAGTTTGGCTCCACCAGGACTCTTCCTAGAGCTGACTGCCCATCTAAACTGAGCGTTCGTCGGAGAAGGGCCTTAGTCAAGGAGGTGACCAAGAACACGATGGTCACTCTGTCAGAGCTCCAGCATTCATCTGTGGAGAAAGGAGAACCTTCCAGAAGAACAACCATCTCTATAGCAATCCACCTATCAGGCCTGTATGGTAGAGTGGCCAGACAGAAGCCACTCATAAGTAAAAGGCACATGGCAGCCGGCCTGGAGTTTGCCAAAAGGCACCTGAAGGACTCTCACATCATGAGAAACAAAATTCTCTGGTCTAATGAGACAAAGATTGAACTCATTGGTGCAAATGCCAGACATCACATTTGGAGGAAACCAGGCACCATCCCTATAGTGAAGCATGGCTGTGGCAGCATCATGCTGTGGGGATGTTTTTCAGCAGC
This sequence comes from Thalassophryne amazonica, assembly GCF_902500255.1. Taxonomy (NCBI): domain Eukaryota; kingdom Metazoa; phylum Chordata; class Actinopteri; order Batrachoidiformes; family Batrachoididae; genus Thalassophryne; species Thalassophryne amazonica. The sequence goes on along the minus strand of NC_047110.1, from coordinate 41,074,941 downwards.
AGGAACTGGGAGACTAGTCAGGATTGAGGGAAAGACGAATGCAGCAATGTACAGACACATCCTGGACGTGAACCTGTTACAGAGTGTTCCTGACCTCAGACTGGGGTGATGGTTCATCTTTCATTAAGCATCTTTCATTAAGACAATGACCCGAAGCACACAGCCAAAATATTAAAGGAGTGTCTTCAGGACAACTCTGTGAATGTCCCTGAGTGGCCCAGCCAGAGCCCAGACCTGAATCCAACTGAACATCTCCAGAGAGATCTGAAAATGTCTGTGCACCGACACTCCCCATCCAACCAAATGGAGCTTGAGACGTGCTGCAAAGAGGAATTGGCAAAAGTGCCCAAAGATAGGCGCGCCAAGCTTGCGGCATCACATTCAAGAAGACTAGATTATAATTGCAGCCTAAAGTGCATCAACAAATATGTATGTATATGTAATTTCTTAGTTTATTTTCAATAAATTTGCAAAAAAAAAAAAAAAAAATCATGTCATTATGGGGTGTTGTGAGTAGAATTTTTGGGGAAAACTTAACTTACAGCCATATTCCATTTTGGAATATGGCTGAAACATTAACTGTGGGAAAAGTGAAACGCTGTGAATACTTTCTGGATGCACGGTATACGTAGCCCATTTTCCCACACATTTGTTAAGACAAGTCCTTTTTAGAATCATTTGTGAATTTCTCAAGAGATAATTCACAGTTATTTTTTTGGGGGAAAAAAAGCCATATGCAGAATGATATTGCTAATATCTAAGAACATGTGACAATCCACAAATCTTGGATTGTTCCCCAGATCTGCAGCAAATCTCAAATGCTTTTAGATATTAGCACTCGATATGTCTACTTCCCACCACCACCCCCCAAAAACATCTATGCATCATCTCTTGACAAATTCACAAAAATGCCCTGTTGTTGTTGCCCTGCAATGTTAAAGAAGCAAACATTTAAATTCCTGAAATTGTACCCTTAAATTAGATCCACACCAAAAGTTAATGGTTTAATTCATAAACCACCTTTCTGTCAAATTTCAAGAAAACTGGTTTAGGACTTTTTGCATAACCCCGCTAACAGACAAACAGCACTGAAAATATGACATCCTTGGCAGAGGTAATAATCCTGAAAATGAACAGAAAAATGCCCCTGAAAACATAAAATTACCACAATTAATAATTAATCCATAACTGCACACATCTGAACAATAAGACACATATTCATTCACACAATGTCCACAAATAAAATACTTTCTGGAGTATAAGTCACTGTTTGTTTTTTCTTTTAAGTACTTTGGGAGATCCTGCAATTTATACTCTGGTGCAATTCATACACCAAAAAATTGCGTGTTAGTTATTATTAATAATTGGTGGTGTCTTTTTGGCTGCTCCTGTTTGTTCAGGGTCGCCACAGTGCATACAGCCAGATCAATATTGGTATCTGACACAAGTTTTATGCTGGATGCTCTTCCTGACGTAACTCCAGTTCTACCCGGAGAAACACACACAAAGCCCCTGGTGTTCCGAAGAGGTCTCACATCCAAGTACTAACCAGGCCCCACACTGCTTAGCTTCTGAGATCTGACAGAATCAGGCTTACACAGAGCAGACTGGCTGCGTTAATTATTATTACAATCCCAATTCCAATAAAGTTGGCACGTTGTGTAAAATGTAAATAAATACAGAATACAATGATGTGCAAATTCTTTTCAACCTATATTCAATTTAATACACCACAAAGACGAGATATGTAATGTTCAAACTGATAAACTTTGTTTTTGTGTAAATATTTGCTCATTTTGAAATGGATGCCTGCAACATATTTCAAAAAAGCTGGTATGTTTACCACTGTGTTACAACAACTTTCCTTCTAACAACACTCAATAAGTGTTTGGGAACTGAAGACACTAATTGTTGAAGCTTTGTGGGTGGAATTCTTTCTCATTCTTGCTTGATGTACGACTTCAGTTGTTCAACAGTCCGGGGTCTCCTTTGTCGTATTTTGGGCTTCATAATGCGCCACACATTTTCAATGGGCAACAGGTCTGGACTGCAGGCAGGTCAGTCTAGTACCCGGACTCTTTTACTACGAAGCCACACTGTTGTATCACATGCAGAATGTGGCTTGGCATTGTCTTGATGAAATAAGCAGGGACGTCCTCCAAAACCTTGATGTACCTTTCAGCATTGATGGTGCCATCACAGATGTGTAAGTTGCCCATTCCATGGGCACTAACACACCCCCATACCATTACAGACGCTGGCTTTTGAACTCGCGCTGGTAACAATCTGGATGGTCTTTTTCCTCTGTTGTCCGGAGGACACGACGTCCATGATTTCCAAAAACAATTTGAAACATGGACTCTTCAGATCACAGCACACATTTCCACTTTGTGTCTGTCCATTTCAAATGAACTCGGGCCCAGAGAAGGCGGCAGCGTTTCTGGATGTTGTTGATGTATGGCTTTCGCTTTGCATGGCAGAGTTTTAACTTGCACTTGTAGATGTAGCGACGAACTGTGTTAACTGACAATGGTTTTCTGAAGTGTTCCTAAGCCCATGCAGTAAGATCCTTTACACAATGATGTCGGTTTTTAATGCAGTTTTTGGAGATGCTCCTTTTATTCCCAATTATGACACTCACCTGTTTCCAATTAGGTGTTCTTTGAGCATTCATCACTTTCCCAGTCTTTTGTTGCCGAGTCCCAACTTTTTTGAAATGTGTTGCAGGCATCCATTTCAAAATGAGCAAATATTTGCACAAAAACAATAAAGTTTATCAGTTTGAACATTAAATATCTTGTCTTTGTGGTGTATTCAACTGAATACAGGTTGAAGAGGATTTGCAAGTCATTGTATTCTGTTTTTATTTATATTTTACACAATGTCCCAACTTCACTGGAATTGGGGTTGTAATAATAATTTAAAAAACATAATATTTATGTAGGGCTTTCCCAGGAATCAATGCAGAAAATGAACTAAATCCCATGAATTAAATATTGTCAATAATAATAGTACACCAAAACAATGCACAAAAATCCCAAATTAAAGAGCTGATAATACAAAAAAAAATAATAATAATAATAACAAATAAATAAATAAATAAAAGGTGCGATTTATGGTGCAAATTACACTCCAGAAAATATGCCACAATCTGATGTAATGTCAGAAATAAACTGTTGCATTGGTAGAAGTCTGTGTAACTGGAGCTACTCTCGTTTTTATCTTTTTATCATCTGACATTTACAGTTGTATGCAAAAGTTTAGGCACCCCTGACAATTTTCATGATTTTTCTTTATAAATCATTGGCTGTCTGGATCAGAAATTAAAGTTTAATATATCATATAGCAGACAAGCACACTGATATTTCAGACGTGAAATGAAGTTTCTAGTATTTACAGAAAATGTGCAATAATTATTTAAACAAAATGAGACAGGTGCATAATTTTGGGCACCCACGTCATTTTATTGATTTGAATACATTTAGCACCAATTATTGGAACACAAAATTGGTTTGGTAAGCTCACTGACCCTTGACCTCCTTACACAGGTGAAACCAATCATGAGAAAGGGTATTTAAGGTGGCCATTTGCAAATGTTTCCCCTCTTTGCATCTCTTCTAATGAGTGGTAAAATGGGAGCTTCTAAACAACTCTCAAATGATCTGAAAACAAAGATTGTTCAACATCATGTTTTAGGGGAAGGATATAAAAAGCTATCTCAGAGATTTCAGCTATCAGTTTTCACTGTGAGGAACATAGTGAGGAAATGGAAGACCACAGGCACAGTACTAGTTAAGGCCCGAAAAGGCAGGCGACGAAAAATCTCAGGTAAGCTGAAGCAAAGGATGGTGAGAACAGTCATAGTCAACCCACAGACCTACTCCAAAGACCTACAACATGATCTTGCTGCAGATAGTGTCTCTGCGCATCGTTCAACTATACAGCGCACTTTGCACAAAGAGATGCTGTAATGAAGAAGAAGCCTTTTCTGCGTACATACCACAAACCGAGTCACTTGAGGTATGCTATAGCACAAGGCAGCTTCATTTTGGAATAAGGTGCTGTAGACTGATAAAACTAAAACTGAGTTATTTGGACATAACAAGGGGAGGTTTGCATGGCTGAAAAAGAACACAGCATTCCAAGAAAAATGCGTGCTATCTACACTAAAATTTGGAGGTGGTTCCATCATGCTTTGGGGCTGTGTGGCCAGTGCAGGTACTGGGAATCTTGTTAAAGTTGAGGGTCAAATGGAGCAGCAGATTCTTGAAAACAATGTTCATGAAAGTTGCTCCAGGGCTGGATCTTTCAACAAGACAACCCTAAACACTGCACAAAATCTACTAAACATTCATGAAGAGGAACAAGTACAACATTCTGGAATGGCCATCTCCGTCCCCTGACATGAATATTATTGAAAATCTGGTGTGATTTTAAGCGGGCTGTCCATGCTCGGAAACCAACAAACCTGAGATGTTTTGTAAAGAAGAATGGTCCAAAATACTTTCAACCAGAATCCAGACTCTCACTGCAAGCTATAGGAAGCATTTAGAGGCTGTTATTTCTGCAAAAGGAGGATTTATTAAATATTGATGTATTTTTTTCTGTTGGGGTGCCCAAATTTATGCACCTGCCTATTTTTGTTTAAAGAATTACTGCACACTTTCTGTAAATCCGATCAACTTCATTTCACTTCTCAAATATCGGTGTTTGTCTGCTATATGATATATTTAACAAACTGCTGATCCAAACAACCAATGATTTATAAAGGAAAAACATGGAAATCATCAGGGTGCCCAAACTTTTACATACAACTGTAAACTGCATAACAAATTTTCCAATATTATGTGTAATTTATTTTACAGACTCTTGTAAAAGAACAACATTGCAGACTTACATCTCTTTTTGGTTTTCCTACTGAGGATCTACGGTTTGTAGCAGAAAGGCCTGAAATTCACAATAAGATAAGCCAAGTCAGCATGTGTTCTAACATAGAAACAGGATATTTTGAAATTCAAAACGCAAAACTATGACCGATCCCAGATTTTTGAATGGGATAATTTGTTAATAATAATAATCTGGCAAATGTGACATTTAAGTCTGATATTAAATTAACTCAATTTATTAAATGTTTTGAATACATGTTACTTGACATGTTCTAAATGACCTAAACAAGTCGTTTCTTATAATGACACCCATTTTCATATTATGTTGACAGAAAGAAGATAACAGACCTACATGTTACCCAAACATATTTCTGGTAAGTGCTGAAACAAACACGTCAGGCCCTTTTCCATTTCACAGTTCTGGCACTCGGCTCGAGTCTACTTGGTTTTGTTGCTTTTCCATTAAGGATAGTACCTAGTTCCTGGTGTTTTTTGGTATCTGCCAATACTAAAAGGTGAAGTCAACAGGCTGCCAGTCACTGAATGGTCAGAGAGTGTCATCACTGGAGGAGTCATGAACACGATATCCAACCAAAAATCAAACCTGCCATTTTTAAGTAGTCACAACAGTGTTACAGTGACCATGCTTTTCTTTTGTATCACACAAGATTTTTTTACTTGCACAAAACCACACCGTAGACCACCGAGGAGTTCCAGACATTTCTGTGTTTGGTGGCGGAGAAGGGAATCCAGAGAGAGCCGAAATGAGAAAATATTTCAGGAGATCGGACATTCAAGCAATGCAGAGAAAAGCTTAAAATTGATTAGAGGACCATCAAGGGCCCTAACAGTCAGAGTGGGTTGGACCGTAAGGGCTGGAAATGGTTCAACCAGACAAACACCGACCGGCGAGCAACGGGAGGCAGGATGACCTCGAGCCACCCACAGCTTTGCTGGAGGCGATGACTGAGGATGGTATGGTTTTTGTGACTTTGTAGTCTGTAGTCTGCTTGAAAGCATCATTTAATGTTTACTTATACAACTGGTGGGATGCACACTTTAACAAAGGATATTTTGAGTCTAAACTTGTGTTAAAGTAACATCATTGTCTCATGTATGCAAACGCGAGCTAGCTAGTTAACAATCACTAACTAGCGAGCTAACTAACTCCATTCCCCTTTGACAAAAACAAACACCTAAAGTCAGGTGATTTCACTGATTAACTGATTCCATCTGCTCAAAGGGATATTAATCAGTGAAATCACCGGGTGGAGTCAGTGGCTGCAAAGAAAACCTACACCCTCTCTGCCCTTTCTGGAACAAGTTGCCCACCCCTGGTCTAGCTGATTCAAGTAATGACAGAACTATATAATGGAAAATGGCCTTTTATGACTGTTAGTCAACAGCCCCCCAATTAACTTCTTTTTCTATTTGTAAAACTGCTATCAGAACATTTTTGGGCTGTAGGTGAGGCAAAACAACAAAACAACATTTAGCCACTATGCCCTGCCAAAGGAGGGATTTTCTTGGAAGTCAGGAGACAAACATTCAGTGTGAAGCACTGTGCAACCTTGGGGTAGGTAACATGGAAAAATACAGTACACTTTTTTCCACGATGGGTTTTTAAGACTATTTTTCAAGTTACTGATCAGCAGAGCTGAACTATTTTCCAGCTTAAAAAAAAAAAACAACAACAACAACAACAAAGGCAAACGTTATGAAGAAGGAGGGAGGAATAAAAAAAAAACCCATTACAGACCATTTTGGCCAAAGTACCTTCAACAAAATGACTGACATTGTTTTGAATTGTATTTAACTACAATCAGACTTCTGCATAAATCCCATCCTAACACAAACATTGAAAAGAAAAAAAAACAACACACCACAGCACCGCCATGCTTCATTTTTTTGAACTGTCAGAATATTCAAAAAGTTTTAACAATAGAGACAAGGGTCAGTCCATGTGAAATGACCGGAAGCCTTCTGACTGACCAGTTCTGATTTGCTTCATACTTTCACTAAACTAATGCAGTAAACACTGCACAAAATGTTAATGTTATAAATTTGTTGTTTTTTTCTTATGCAATCATGATGTTAAAATAAACAAAAACAATTATATTTATATTTAGATAATTTTCCCAAAGTCACATATGAGTAGGCAACTTTAATAAATTCCAAAGTCACAGAGCTGTCAGATTAATCACTCTTGTGTTGCTGTAAATGATCTTATTTGCGCCATGTTTTTTCTTCCTTTGGCTGTGTTGTAATTTGGAAAATCTTTGGAATTTAACATTTTCAATACTTGTGAAGTGGAAGCGACCACATCAAGTGGATGAAAGATGCACTGATCAGGTTTCCACAATGAAACGCTTTGCACACCAGAGCTAACAGTTACAGTCACTTGCCCAGTTCCGGATCATTGCCAGTTCCGGATCACTGCTGTAGTTTTTGCGCTGCCGTTTCTTGTAATCAGCACGAATCAGCTAATACTTGGTACCAATGGAAAGATTGATGTTTTGTCTACAAACGACCACAAGCTCGACTGGATCCAGCCATCCTTGTGATCAGCAGAGGAATCAAAACATCCTGGTGTCTGTGGCGTGTGCGCTTTTTCTGACTCACTCATTCCTGCAAGTTTTAAAGTATTCATTCATTCATCTTCTACCGCTTAGTCCAATTAAGGGTGGCGGGGGGCTGGAGCCTATCCGAGTTGTCAAAGAGCGCAAGGCGGGGTACACCCAGGACAGGACGCCAGTCTGTCGCAGGGCCACAAACAGACAAACAAGCACAGACACACCCACACACACACACACACCTAAGGACAATTTAAAGACTCCAATCCACCTAACCCGCATGTCTTTGGATGTGGGAGGAAACCGGAGCACCCGGAGGAAACTCAAGCACACACGGGAAGAACATGCAAACTCCACACAGAAAGGCAATGGGTATTGAACCCACAACCTTCTCGCTGTGAGGCAACAGTGCTAACCACTAAGTCACCGTGCTGTAACAATCTCTAAAACGTAGCAAAGGTGAGTTATCCGTTCGGTGTTTTGGGTTCTAGAGTGGGAAAATACTTACTTACTTGGGTAGAAAATGTCAGTGTGTTATGTCTTCCTGTTTAATTGCTGCACACATTTATCTCCAATGCGAAAATTTGTTGGTTGCGGATCACTGAAGCAGCAGCCTCGTGTCTGTAGTTATGAGTCATGTGGACTTTGGGGGTCATCTCAACATCACGAATAGACATGAATGTGGGGGTTTTTACTTTTTAATTCGGGAGAAATCTAACCACCACACTTCATTTTTTGCTTGTAAAAACGTATAACGGTGCCTTTCGAAACTAAGTAATAATTTCTATCATTTTGTGTTCAAAACACATTCTAAGGCACAGTGTGTATCATTCTGCATTAGAAGGGCTCCAGCAAGATGCCAGGAATGAACCCAAAGTGAGACAGTGTCGTGATCCGGAACTGGCAAAAGTGATCCCTTTCTGGCAAATGTTTGCACCACACATAATGTGGCTTCACACTTTAAGTAGAAGCGCTGCTCCACCCAGACGTTTTCAGCTAAATAACATCCAAATAACCAATACAACAATATACAATTAAAGGACACTCAGTTGCATTAAGGCTCCGTATAGCGGGACTTTATAAAAGGTGATCCGGAACTGGGCAACCGTCTGTAGCTTAGCGGCCAGCGAGACGAACCCAACCATTCTGGACCAGGAATAAAACTCACCTTCCTTCCCAAACGGAGCGGTCATAGATAACGCCCTCACGTATATCAGTTTGCTCCCTGAGCTCTGCAAGACAACGCCAAGAACATTTATTCTACGGAAGGACATAAATGCCTTACATGTGTGATACGCCATGTTTTCTCAAATACTACAGAAGCCACCGAGGGACAAAAATTTTACTAGCGAAACGTTGAGCCTCAAAACTGTGCATCAGTGCCCTCTACCGGCCAACACGATGAACTGAACGCATAGGAAGCTTAATATCGTTGAGGTTAGAATAAATGTACATTTACAATTTCGAAAAATATAATATAATAAAATAATAATTATATTTGTTAAATTGTTTGTCGCTGCACTGAGTCCTTGATGTGACCGTCCACGTGCAGCCAGCGGTTACCTCTCGACCTCAAGCAGCCTCTGCAAATGTGGTACATTCACGTTAACTCGAAAATATAATTTTTCACTGGTTGTGAGTACACTGAGGCAACGTTGCTGTCCCTGCGATAAGTAAGTAGTTTAACATAATTTATGCATTATTATAAGCAAAACCGGAGTAACAAAGGCAAGCAGAACATCATAAGCAACATATATATATATATATATATATATATATATATATATATATATATATATATATATATATATATATATATATATATATATATATATATCATTTAAAGCTAAAGAAAATTAAAATGCTAACATAGAACACGCAGTTTTAGTTTTAGCCTTTTTATATAGAATTTTTAGTATGTAATAATGTGTAATTTGGAGCTAAAAATAGGAAAACAGGGCTGTCAAATAACGTCATGTTTGGTGAATTGGAAACTTTATAATTGTCCAGGTCTCCCTTGTAAAACAGATCTTGATCTCAATGGAACTAACCTGGTTAAATAAAGGTTAAATAAAAAAATATACTGTAGCTAGTGTGCACTAAAGTCAAATAGCATTTTAAAAACTGCAATATTTTTCTCTTTGAATTGGTATGACTGAAATGATCTTATTAAACATTGAGAAAAATGATTTATCAGTAAGGGCGAGTGATTTTTTTTTTAATATTAGAACACCCCAAACAGAAGAATTAATGTCAAACATAATGTCATGTTGCTATATGCAACATAATAAATCCAATTCTTTTTCTGAAACAGAGAGCGGATGTCGATGTCATGTGGCGAACTTAATTTTTCCGATAACAATGAACGCAGCGTTTGAGCAAGCTGCGGCGCGCATCAAAGGGACGCTTCGTGGAGGCAGCAGCAGATGTTCACTGTTTATTTGATTTTAAGTATGGTTTTGCGTGCTGGGAGATTATTTATGGGGAATGCATTTTAATAATTTTAAGTGCATCTTTTGCATCTCTTGTTGCTTGAATTCTGAGATAATCGCTTTTTTTCAAGTTGACATGTTTGTGTTTAAAGGTAAGTTACGTTCATTTGTTTTAATGCTTAAAGATCACAATAGTGTGTGTGTGTGTGTGTGTGTGAGAGAGAGAGAGAGCGAGAGAGATATTAATTTATTCAAATCCTGACTTAACATTTGTTGTCCATGAACACAATTTAACAGACCTCCTCCTTCTGTGTGTTTTCAGGAAGAAGGTTAGATGGATAATTCTATAAAAAAAAATTGAAGTTTATACATTTAAATATTGTGCATCTATTTGAAGGCATTCTGTTTGCTGCCACTGAAACGGCACCTTATATATTTTTAATGGAAAGTCGCACAATACTATGTAACTAGAATCTCAAAGTCGACTGTGCATATCCGATAGATAATTGTGTGTCTTTTGGCTGTGTCGTTTTAAGGTAGAAACTCTATCTCCATAGAGACAACAGTGGCACAGCATTGCATGTGGCTCCTGTCATCAGCTAGAAGAGGACAGATATGGGGGGGGGGGGTGCATTTAGCTTCCTCTTTTGTCCCATTGACTTTTTCCGATCCCTTCAGGCAGCATCTGTCCATCAGCACCTGATTCAGTGTCTTTCCAGAGAAGATACAAAACACTAACTACCCCTGTCACTGTGATCAGTGAGACAAACCCACATACCCACTGAGTAAAATGTGGCTTAGATTTAGCCAACTGAAATAAATCAATCAATTAAAAAAAAAAATTGCTTTTCTATCGTATATAGTTGCAGATCTGTTGCACTCATTCATTTGCATCACAAGATCAAAAGTGTTCAGAGGGGACAGCTCTTAAAACAGTCACATTCACGAACAATAAAATATCTGAAGTCATTTCAATAAAATCAATTATTTTCCTATATATTAGTACAGGGCCCGAAATCCAACTTTGACCTTTGGTCTTGATTGTTGACCAATCCCAACCAAAATCACGTCTTCCCACCGAGTTTGATCAAAACTGGATTTAGCGTTCTTTTTGCCGTTATGCACATAGTGTGGGGGTTAAATAGTGATGTGTTTCACCGGTGCACTGACTTGACTTGGGTTTGATAAATACTCAAATGTTGTAAGTTTTATGAAGGAAAAACATCTGGTTCTGCCATCAAAAAATTTTAAGATTACTGTTTTTTCCTTTAGTGCTGCAAACGTTTTGGTTGGTCATATAAGATCAGCAATTTCAACACATGAATTTTGAATGTAGGACACTGATGGGTCATTTGCATTATTTTCTGATATCCTCCCCCCCCCCCCCCCCCCCAAAAAAAATCACTGATTAATAGAAATGTAAAGTATAATGAGGAATGAAGGACACTCAGAGTGCATATCTCTGCTAAACTCCACCCATTTATCATAAATTGTGCCAAAAATTATTGCTGTCAAAGTATTGCTGTCAATTTGTGGAAGGGTTGTTGCATGGGCTGCATTAAATTAAAATGTGTTTTGTTCACACCATACAAAATCTTACAAGATCCAACTCATCCAAGATCATTTAATCAAATACGAGATCTGTTAGAAAAGTATCCAACCTTTTTATTTTTTGCAAAAACCATATGGATTTGAATCACGTGTGGTTGCATCAGCCAAGCTTGAACCTTGCATGCGTGAGTTTTGTCACGCCTGTCGGTTGCGTCATTCGCCTGTGAGCAGGCTTTGTGTGAGCAGTGGTCCACCCCTCTCGTCGGATTTTTATTGCGAATAAAATGTCTGAATGATTTGGAGCTTTGCTGCATCAAATTTTTCCAGAAACTGTGAGAGACCTCCAGGTGGACACCATTCGGAAAATTCAGATCGCTTTCAGGGACGATTTTATGGGGATTACACAGATTAAGGAGTGCTCCAGCCAGTTTAAAGACCGCCCACAGCGTCTGAGAGTGCGGCGCACTCCGAGCGCCGATCGACAGGCTAAAACAACCAGATCATTTCCAAAGTGAAGGCTTTGTTGATCCGGGACGTCGTCTGACTTCCACAGAAATAGCAGAAGACGTGGACATCACCACTTTTTCGGCACATTCCACTGTTACAGGAGTTTTTGTCATGGAAAGAGAAGCGGAGGGATGCGCCACGGAGCCGCTCATGGCGCAGACAAAAGCATCTCCTTGTTGGTCTCACAGGACGGCTTTCAGATGGCTTTCAGACGGCTTTCGGTGGCTTTTCAGTCGTGTGACTATCCGAGAAATTGTGAATGAGCTGGACATGCCAGAACATGTCCTTTGAGGCTTCATCACGGCGTTGCTTGCGCCATGCGGCTCTGTCCCGACGCGCAAATTTCTCCGCACGTCTGTCTCAATGTGCCGAAAAAGTGCTGATGTCCACGTCTTCTGCAATTTCTGTGGAAGTCAGATGACGTCCCGGATCAACACAGCGTTCAGTTTGGAAATGAACGGCACATTCCACTGTTACAGGAGTTTTTGTCATGGAAAGAGGATTGTTTTCAATTGGAATCATTGCAATCAATTCCTGTTTGTGATTTAGAGTCCTGCTTATGTCAAACACTGTCTGTCATCTTTGTTCCAGAGTAATATATATATAAGATGTCTGAAATTCAGTTTGTGTTTATTAAATTCTACGCATCTTAAACGTAGCAGACATGGATTATCCGGAATTTTGTTTTGGCAAGTTTTCATGGTCTCTACTGCCATCTACTGGCCAGTAGTGTTCATGGCAGTATTCGCCTTAAAGCTTGGCAGACACTGTATGATATTTTCAATCATTGTACTCAGCTCCAGCTCAAACTGTACAACAAAACCGCACGGTGCTCCAGCTCAAACTGTACAACAAAACCGCACGGTGTAAAAGTTCAGAGCGCACGATTTATGTTCTCACACTATATGGCTCGATGCTCTGAAGAGATCTGACTGCTCACATTGTACGTTCAAAACCACACGTTGGACTCGTGTTTCCAGAAGCAAAATGTAAACAGAAGCTTTTTTTTCCATACTTTATTTATATTTCTTATTTTTACAAAAACTCTCAATGGGAGACATCAAAGTTTTAACAAACAAAAAAAAACAAACAAACAATACAAGACTTTACATGAGTTGAAGAAAAGAGTGGAAAAAGAAACAGAAGCTCTCTCCCAAAGAGATGGTCACTGTTTATGCTCTCTCCAATTCCGCATCGGTGTTTGCACAGGCACAGTGCGAGAGGTTGGACACTTGTAGTGCTTCAGCAGTGGGATACCCTCACGACGGCCAACCAGAATATCAAACAGGTTTGATTTTCATCCAACCATATGATTACCGATCAGGAGGTGGTCATGAGAGGTTAAACACAGCTCATTACTCCATGTATACTACACAATGCAGGATGCGCGATTAAGCTGAAACTCGGCACAATCCAAAAATTCTCACACAAGTGAAAAATTGGCTGAAAAAGGGCCAAAACTTGTACACTGTAAACCCAGCTTACGTACTGAGCGTCTGGGCACCAGTAGATCATGGCAGTGTTCTATTTATTTTGACACCAGTTATATCAGACTGTTATCTAATTATAACTTGGCTTTTTTTTTTTTTTTTTGAAAATGCCTTTTTTTTTTACAAATAAAAAAAATTACATATTTTACAAAATCTGTAAACACCAACACAAGACACACCTCACATTAACGTGTTGGTTTACATAGAATGAATGAGTCAACCAGTCAGTGTTAGTGGAGGCACATTTTACCCATATTCCCTTTGGTGTCTGTCTGTGTTTGTTACAAAACATCAGAATTAGAGCATTATTCAACATTAAAAGATATGTTATATTTGAACTTTGTCAAATGACAGAATTGACATTAATGGAGTTATTCTATCAGTATTAATTTTATTTATAAACCAAACCATAATTCAGCACTGCTTTATTTTCCAAGACCTCCGCCTCAAAGCAACACTGTTATTGAGTAGAGAGTTGAGCTTTGCTGCTCCTCTCAACTGCTTCTCTGCTGGAAGCTATGTTAATAAACAGGAGCTTCCAGCAGTGGGCAGGATGCACAAAGACAGAAGTGCTGACTCATTGTTTGGGTCTGTAGTCACCTTTGATGCTGCCAGAAGCGATCGTGGTGTTAAAACTCAAAATCAGCTTGTTAGTAGCTGCAAGTGTACCGGAGATAATACTGGAAATTATTGGTTATCTGTAGCTTCTGATACATTTTTGGGTGGTTCATCGTTTTAGCTTTATAAAAGATAACTTTTCAGTTAGCTCGTTATCTGTTATTAAAGCTAATTTTTTTGGTTAGCTGTACCCACCACTGCTGAGTATCATCAGCATATCAATGAAAAGTAATACCAAAACACCGCAATATGTGTCCAAGGGGTGCTATATAAAGGGAGAAAAGCAGGGGCCCTAAGACAGACCCCTGCGGAACCCCAAATTTCATGTCAGTAAGGTTAGAGGTAGTGTTATTGTGCAAAGCACAGTGAGAACGACTGGTCAGGTATGATTTCAACCATGCAAGGGCACTCCCAGTAATCCTAAAATGATTCTCCAGCCTATCGAGTAGAATATCCATGGTATCAAACACAGCGTTAAGATCTAATAGCACCAGAACTGTAGTGGTGTCCGAATCCATTGCAAGCAGAGGATCAGTCATCACTTTAGCTGTCTCTGTGGAACAACATTTTCTAAAAGCAGACTGCAGTGGCTCAAAAAGATTATTCTCAGTAAGGTGGACCATGAGCTGTTGTGAAACCACTTTTTCCAGAATTTTAGAGTCAAGATTAGATTTCTTAAGTAATGGTTTAATCACTGCAGATTTGAAACATTTATGAACAGATTGAGAGGCTAATGAGAGATTAATAATTTCCAGTACAGTTGGCCCAAGAGTGGGCCACAGGTCCTTTAACAGTTTTGTTGGTATTGGATCAAATAAGCAGGTTGTGCTTTATGTAGATGTTACAGGTTTCGTCAGCATGCCTAGTGAGATACTATCAAATTCTGTAAATTTAAGTAAAACCTCAGTGATGGCCAAAAACACTTATTTACAGACCAAGTCAGTAAGATCAAAACAAGAAGGATTAAAGCAATTAATCAAGATTAAAAATTGAAGCGTTATAGGTGCTGTTATCAATTAATATATATTATGTGTTATTTTGACAGCCATAATAAAAATGTTCATTTTGAATCAGTTGGTGATGTACTGAGGCCCCATGTAGTACTGTTTGTGATGCCTTCCTTTTGTTTCAGACTCCAAAACAATGTTCAAAACAGTTGAATACTTTGTAGCAGTGTTTAGAGTTAGCATCATCAATTTGTAGAACTGACTAAAAGTTCTGACATCATCCCCAGGCACACATTCTATCCATTGTTTAATTCTGGTTTTACTTTTGTATATTTAATTTATAATTTGCTCACATAGTGGGCAACATATTTCTCCTTGCGGTTTATAGCTTGTTAGCTAGGCAAAGCGCAGCCACCTGAACACACTAAACAAGTTAGTTTTAAGCACAGCTATTTGCAACTTTTTTTGGGGGGGGGGGGGGGCAACTTGCTGTATCCATTGTTGGTTGCAGGCAGCAACTCTGTTCTGTGTGCGCGTGATCCCATCAGATCTCATAAGCTAAGCAGAGTACATCCTGGTAAATGCCTGGCTGGGAGAGGGGGTTGGATGATGACCAAACAGGCTTCAGATGAAACCCTACCAGAAGAAAAAAAAAAAAAAAAAAAAAAGCAGCTCCTTGACTGGCTGCCTCCATTCCACAGCATGTTCCCATAGGAGTCCGTGTTAAAATGTCCAACTTTAGAGCACAAAAACATGTTTACAACCTGGTACAAAAAATGGTTTGTGTTATGGTTTGGCGTGGATGAAGGACGAACCCAAAAGCAGGGAGCAGAAAAGGTACGTTAGAAATAGATTTATTTACAATGAGTACAAATACTGAGGTTAAATGAGTCAAGTGTGCGGCTTTCTAGCCGCGTGGAGACCAGCCCGCTCAGCGGTGGAACCAGAGGAACCGCAGCCCAGATGTCTTCAGTTCAGGTGGAAGGGACCCGGAGCCAGGTGGCCGCCTGCAAGCTGTTGACGTAACTGGGGAGGAGCGACAGATGAGTGAGTGCTGAGCTGGTCACTTCCAGAAGTGATTCTCACAGTCAGTGACAAACTATCACAGCTGTTCCAGAGATGCAGTTGTTAGACAGAGTGATTCAGTTCAGTTTCTTCGTAGTGTTTGTTATCAGGAAAAGTTCACAGTTCAGGTTGTACAATATTCCAATCAAAGTTCAGAGTGAAGCGGTTTGTGTGAGCAAAAGGTGACAAACACTAAGCTGGTAGATGCAGAGTCTGTAAGCTCCGCGCACAGGCTACAGAGTATGAGAGCTCCACACACAGGCTGCAGGTCAAGCTGGTCTCGGTGCGGCAGCATCGAGGACGACGTCAGCTCTAAGCTGAGGCTCAGACAGGAGGTGTGTGGAAACACCCAAAGTCAGAAAAATTCTATTTCTGGAAAAATAGAAAGGCCAAGCTTACCGTGGAAGATTAGCTGAGTTTCTGGTGAAGATGGAATGAGGAGCCGGGGTTCTTATGCAGGTGCGTCGATCATCTTGCAGCGTGCCACCTGTGCGGAGGGGAAAAAAGGAGCAGCAGACACAGAGCAGGCAGCTCACACCCGACGGCATCTCCTGAGGTGGAGCTGCACCGAGGGAACAGAGACCTCGGATTCCTGTGAAGGAAACAGTGGGGGCTGATAACCCAAAGAGGCCTCAAAGGGAGAGAGTCCGGTGGCTGAGGAGACCTGGGAGTTGTGTGCATACTCCACCCAGGGCAGGTGTTGACTTCAGTCAGTCGGGTGGGCGGCGGAGACGCACAGTAGGGTGGTCTCCAGGTCTTAGTTTGCCCACTCTGCCTGCCCGTTGGTCTGAGGATGGAACCCGGACGACAGGCTGACTGAGGCCCCAAGAGCAGCACAGAAACTCTGCTAGACTTGCGAGATGAACTGAAGACCACGGTCAGATACAATGTCCAGAGGTATGCTATGCAGCCGGTTGACATGGAGGACTAGAAGGTCCGCGGTCTCTTGATAGGTTGGTAGCTTTGGCAGGGGCACGAAGTAGGCAGCCTTGGAGAACCAATCCACGATTGTGAGAACGACTGTGTTACCCGGGGATGGAGGTAGTCCAGTGACAAAGTCCATCCTGTGGTGTGACCAAGGACGTCCAGGGATCAGGAGAGGTTGCAGGAGACCAGCGGGAGGTTGGTGTTTTTCCACCAAGTTTTTCCACGAGCACAGACCGAGCAGGCTTGGACAAATTCTCTCACATTGGCTTGTGCTGAGGGCCACCAGAAGCGGCGGCGGAGGAGGTCCAGGGTACGGTGGACCCCGGGATGACAAGACAGCTTCAAGGAATGACAGAATTGGAGGACTTGAAACCAGACCTCAGGTGGAACAAAAGCCGACTGGACGGCCCACCCCCAGGGTCCGGATGGCAGGTGAGGGCTTCCTGGACGGTTCACTCAACATCCCAGGTCAGTGCCCCCACAATCATGGATCAAGGAAGGATGGTCTCTGGAGTGGTTCTTTGGTGGGAGAGAATTGCCGAGAGAGTGCATCAGGCTTGGTGTTTTTGCTGCCAGGATGGTAGGAAATGGAAAAGTTAAATCTTCCATAGAATAATGACTACCTGGTTTGCCAGGAGTTCAAGCGTTTGGCAGACTGGATGTACTCAAGCTTGCCGTGGTCTGTCCAAATGATGAACGGAACTGCGGCCCCCTCCAGCCAATGTCTCCACTCGGCTAGCGCCTCCTTAACGGCCAAGAGTTCCCAGTTACCCACGTCATAGTTTCTCTCAGCGGGGGTCAGATGTCGCGAGAAATAAGTGCACGGATGTACCCAATTGTCTTCCTCCGACCTCTGAGATAACACGGCTCCTAACCCTGTGTCCAAGGTGTCAACTTCAACGATGAGCTGGCGATCTGGGTCCGGCTGTGTGAGGATCGGTGCGGTGGCGAATCGTTCTTTTACCAACGAAAAGGCGGCGTCAGCCTAAGGTGTCCACTGAAAAACAGTTTCTGAAGACGTGAGTGCAGAGAGAGGGGGTGCGATCTGACTAAAACCACGAATGAATCGTCGGTAGAAATTCGCAAAGCCCAGGAATTGCTGTAATTATTTAACACTGGACGGAACTGGCCAGTCCACGACTGCTTTGACCTTGGCCGGGTCAGGTTTGACCTGATTGTGTGAAATGATGAAGCCCAAAAAAGACAGTGTCGAGGTTAAACTTGCATTTTTCTGCCTTGACGAATGACCTGTTCTCTAACAGTCGGTGGAGTACCAGGCGCACATGTTTAGTGTGGGCTTGAAGGTTTGATGAAAAGTTCAGGATGCTGTCCAGGTAAATGAAAACAAATCGATTTAGAAAATCACGCAGCACATCGTTAACGAGGGCTTGGAAGGTGGCAGGTGCGTTGGTGAGACCGAAGGGCATGACCAGGTACTCAAAATGTCCCAAAGGTGTATTAAAGGCAGTTTTCCATTCGTCCCCCTCCTTGACACGCACCAGGTGGTAAGTATTGCAGAGGTCCAATTTGGTAAATATGGTCGCCCCATGCAAGGAGCTAAACGCCGAATCAAGAAGTGGTAGTGGGTACCAATTGCGGACCATGATGGCGTTTAGCCCCCGGAAATCAATGCAGGGGCGAAGGGAGCAGTCCTTCTTACCAACAAAGAAGAAGCCTGCCCCTAGGGGGGACGAAGAGGGTCGGATCAGCCCAGCGGCCAAGGAGTCCCGGATGTAGGTCTCCATTGACTCGCATTCGGAGCGGGAGAGGTTATACAACCTACCCGAAGGAAGCGGGGCGCCAGGAAGCAAGTCAATGGCGCAGTTATATGGACGGTGAGGAGGAAGTGAGAGAGCACGATCCTTACTGAACACTTCACCAAGGTCGTGGTACTCCGGAGGAACTAACGACAAATCGGGAGGTGAATGGACTGGTCCTTGACCACAACGCTGGGGGGAACCGAGGAACTAAGACACCCCCTGTGACAGGCTTCACTCCATCGAGTGATAACCCCGGACTGCCAATCAATTGTGGGATTGTGTTTGAAAATCCAAGGGTGGCCTAGAACCAAAGGAGATGAAGATGGGATAACATAAAACTGTATAATCTCTCTGTGATTACCTGACACCACTAAAGTGACTGGAACGGTGCGGTGAGTGATGGTAGGAAAGGGCGTGCCATCTAAAGCATGCACAGACAGTGAGGAAGGAAGTGCTTCAAGAGGCAACCTAACCTTGGAAGCAAAACTAGCGTCTATGAAATCACCTTCAGCTCCCGTGTCGATGAGCGCAGGAACCGAAAGTGTTTCACTGCCAAAACAGAGTAGCTGGGATTTGAGTGCGGCCGGAACCCACACCCATGAATTTAGCTTGGCTCACTCGCAGCCTGGATGCTCCGGGTGAGCGTTGGCTTTTGGCCAAACAGGGCATGTGCTAAGGCTGTGCCCCTTAGTACTCCCCAGCAGCCAGTCTCCATTGTTGTTCTTTAAGGGGCAATTTAGCCCTGCCGAGCTGCATAGGTTTGCCAGCAGGGCGAACTGTCGTGTCAGGGGAGGACTCGATGGAGCGTGGTAGAGGCGGTCCTGGTGTATACCGAGGGGAGGGGCGAGTGGAAGAGTCCCGGCGACAATCCCTCATGCAGTTATCCAGCCTAATTATTAATGCAATAAGTGAGTCCAGATTACTTGGTTCGTCCCGGACCGCCAACTCATCTTTTAATGAGTCATTGAGACCGTTTATAAACACGCTCCTTAGTGCCGCATTATTCCAATCAGCCTCCGCTGCCAATATGCGGAAGTCCACCGTGAATTCTGCAGCACTACGCGAACCCTGCTTGAGAGTGAGCAGCCATTGAGAAACGGAATCTCTCCGAGTTGGATGATCAAAAACTAAACGGAATTCCTTAGTGAAAGCAGCGAAAGAATGGAGGAGCGGGGAGTCGTTGCGGTCCATGACACAGCCAGAAACTTCTGTTATGGTTCGACGTGGATGAAGGACGAACCCAAAAGCAGGGAGCAGAAAAGGTACGTTAGAAATAGATTTATTTACAATGAGTACAAATACTGAGATTAAATGAGTCAAGTGTGCAGCTATCTAGCCGCGTGGAGACCGGCCCGCTCAGCGGTGGAACCAGGGGAACCGCAGCCCAGATGTCTTCAGTTCAGGTGGAAGGGACCCGGAGCCAGGTGGCCGCCTGCAAGCTGTTGACGTGACTGGGGAGGAGAGACAGATGAGTGAGTGCTGAGCCGTTCACTTCCAGAAGTGATTCTCACAGTCAATCAGTGACAAACTATCACAGCTGGTCCAGAGATGCAGTTGTTAGACAGAGTGATTCAGTTCAGTTTCTTCTTAGTGTTTGTTATCAAGAAAAGTTCACAGTTCAGTGAACTAATCAGAGTTCAGAGTGAAGCGGCTCGTGTGAGCAAAAGGTGACGAACACTTAGCTTGTAGATGCAGAGTCTGTAAGCTCCGCGCACAGGCTGCAGAGTATGAGAGCTCCGCGCACAGACTGCAGGTCAAGCTGGTCTCGGTGCGGCAGCAACGAGGACGACGTCAGCTCTAAGCTGAGGCTCAGACAGGAGGTGTGTGGAAACACCCAAAAAGTCAGAAAAATGCTATTTCTGGAAAAACAGAAAGGCCAAGCTTACCGTGGAAGATTAGCTGTGTTTCTGGCGAAGATGGAATGAGGAGCCGGGGTTCTTATGCAGGTGCTGATTGAATGGAGAACAGGTGTGTCGATCAGCTTGCAGCGTGCCACCTGTGCAGAGGGGAAAAAAGGAGCAGCAGCAGCAGAAACAGAGCAGGCAGCCCACAACAGTTTGGTCTCTATATCTAAACATAATAACTGTACAGGGGATGAATTTTTCTTTTTCCAACTTCTTAGTTTAAGATATTTTAAGCAATAAATTTCTGTAAAATTAGGCGTGTGGCTGCTTTGAGTGAAAGCGTCATGCCCAATCAAAACTCAGTCTGTTGGGAACAGCTGTTAGCTGTTGTTTCAGTTGTGTCTGTTGTTTGGAGTATTTTAGTACACACACCTGGAATAATACAACTTGTTGTGTGGTGAAACATGCTAACGGATCATGTAAGTCCTCCTCACTTCAATATTCATAATGAGTGACATTCTTGTGGTATTTAATGGTGTATGCTAATGGCATTGCACTTTTAATAGCTATTGGTCATCTAAACAGCTAAACCCTGTTAATGCATGATTAGTGAGAAAATAAGCGGCTGATATCTTTTAATGTCCACACCAAAGCAAATCATTATGAGAATCGTCATACAGTCCCAAAAATATGGTTTAATAAACACTCAAACCGAGGTTAGTCTGTTAGCGTAGCTGGTTCAGACTCCAACGGGCCTTTGACACCGGAAGCATCGAGGACGTTAGAAGTAGTGCAGCAGATAACAGAATATTTACAGAGGAATCCTTCAAATCTGGAAAGAAGCACCAAAGTTGGCACAAACACTCCTTAGACATTACTCTTTTGAAAAACTGAGTAGCCACTTGAATTTTCAGTAGGCGGCCAGGTAGGGGTCAATTGAAGAATTACACAGGGGTCAAAATTTAAAAATGTTTCAATCGTATTGAAAGCTATACCACATTATTTGTCTGATCACAACGATACCACAAAGGTTTAGTTTGGGTTATCTACGACTGAATGTTATGGAGTTATGGAGTAAAAACAGCAAGAATGGTAACAAAGGTCAGCATTAGTTTGTACAGGGGTCAGATGTTAAAGTTGCTCTAAATATTGTAAAATGTGATGCAAATTATTGGTTGAGTTAATAGGGTTTTAAAAAGGAATAGTTTGCACTATGTGGCATGCTTAGTTATCATGTTACAGGGTAACATATGTCACATGTCATAGAATCCAATGGACGTCGACATTGCTCTACCTTTACCTTGCAGACCAAGCATTCAACACAGTCAAAACTATTTCATTTATTAATCCTATTAGTTCAACCAATAATTTGCACCACTTTTTACCAAAATTGGAGCAACTTTAACTTCTAACCCCTGTACAAACTGAAATTGACCTTTGTCACCATTCTTGTTGTTTTTACCCCATAACTCCATAACATTCAGTCATAGATAGTCCAAACTATACCTTTTTGGTATCATTGTGATCAGTCAAATAATGTGGTATAGCTTTCAATATGATTGGAGCATTTTTTAATTTTGACCCCTGTGTAATTCTTCAATTGACCCCTACCTGGCCGCCTACTGAAAATTCAAGTGGCTACTCAGTTTTTTCAAAAGAGTAATGTCTAAGGAGTATTTGTGCCAACTTTGGTGCTTCTTTCCAGAAATGAACAATTGTTAGTTATCTGCTCCACTAAAGTGTCGCGGGTAGGTCTAATAAGCATTATTTTCAATGAGACGCGTCGTGGTTTTGACAAAAACCGGGCTAAAGCAATGCTTTGTCGGGAGCGCACGTTGCGGCTTGTCATCAAGCTGCCACAGTCAAAGTTCAACCCAATCCAACCTTTGCCGCTGTGATGTAGCATCATGCTGTCCAATAGGAATGAGGCATCATGCCAAAACATGGAAGAATACATGCAGAAATGTGTCACAGAACTGTTCATTTATACACAACAATTTTTGAAGAAAATCCTTGCAAATGTTTTTCTTTTTTTTTTACCTCAAAATTAATTTCTGATTACTGTAAAAAAAAAAAAACTTTCTTACATTAGAACACTTGTAATTAAAATAGTTTAAAAACAGAAGATTCTTTAAAAACCTTTTGTCATATGTAAATTAAAGCCATATTTACCTATTATTTTAGATTAGATGATTTCTTGATTAACATAACGCACCTTGAGCATTTTTTTTTAGACAAATAAAATAGCATTGAAATTAATGTGTATATTTTTAAGTCTGGTAGCTTATTCATATCTCATTTCAACCAGAAAAACAGACACTGTAAATAAATAAGTCCCTTCAGCTGCTCCCTTGTTTGCGCTCTGGGTCACTACAGCAAATCTACAGTGGATCTGCATGTTGAATTGGCACAGGTTTTACGCCAGATGCCCTTCCTGACGCAACTCCACATTACATGGAGAAATGTGGCAGGGGTGGGATTTGAACCCGGAACCTTCTGCACTGAAACCAAGTGCATTAACCACTTGGCCACCAGAGGATACACTGTAATACAAATGTTTATTATAAATGCAGCAGGAGATGATTTAACAGTGATTGGAAATTATGTAACATAAACCTCATGATGATTTTTATTTTTTTTTAATTGAGTCATTTCAACTTGTAATTACATCAGAGTGTGTAATTGCCTTTAATGTTGTGATCAGGACATAGTAATTTCTAAAATATGAATTTGATTAGTGATTGTGAATGTTTTATAAAATACCCTCAGCCGTAGGAGCATTGTGCGCTTTATAATTTTCAGTTCTTTAATTCATTATTAAGATCCTATTGTCTTACAATTTGTACCTGTTCAATAAAGCCCCTCTATCAATCATTTACGCACGCTAATGTCCACAAATTTGTAAATCAGTTCAGAGGTGTTATTAGGTTCCAAAAACAGCATTTTCGGTTTTAGAAGTGTTTATTTCTTGCTAGCTTTTACATAATATATGACAAAGAGGTTATATTTGCACACAAACAAAACAGAGTTTCCACCTAGCTAGCAGCGTGTGATGTCACCATGCTAACGTGCGCTAAATGGTTTGTAAATCCTTCCAGAGGTGTTATCGGGTTACAAAAACAACGTTTTCAGTTTTAGAAGTGTTTATTTCTCACTAGCTTTTACATAATATATGAGAAAGGTGTTATTTCTAACCAAAAATGAAGCAAAGTTAGCAGTGAGTGACACCAGGAAGTGACATCACCACGCTAATGTCCGCAAGATCATGCCATAAAATTAGGTACAGAATGTGACTTTTTAACCTCTTAAAATACCTCTTACAAAAGTCAAGGTTAGCCATCTTCGAACTTGTCCAAGGTCTGTGTCCCAAGAATGTTCCCTTTGAATTTGAAGACTGTGACAGTAATAGAATTGGACTTGTGCTGTGTACAGATGGATGGATGCACAGACGCTCGTCTTCGCAATACTCGATGGCCATATGTTGGCCTCGGGTAAATTGTGCACAAAAGACATTTGCACAGGGCTTCTCCCTGTGCAAATATCTTTTTACTGAACTTTGTCTTCATGGACATGTTTAATGATCCATTCATTTAATGTTAAAATATAAATGAAACAGCTTTTCAAAAAATAATAAAATAATTGCTGTGTAAAGAGCCTTTGTTTTATTTAGAAGCTTTGAAGCAGGTGTTGGTTTGCTGAATTCTCAGGACATTTAACCAGATAAAGGTCTCTTCTGCAGCTTTGACCTCTGGTGGAGTTGTTGAAGACACTTTTCTCACATTTTGAAGAGCAGAGATGTTTTCTTCCGACTGGATTTCATGGTGTTCAGCTCATCACTGGAAGTTTTTGAAGTGCGTCTGAATTTAGGTTGCCTGCACAGCAAATGTTCCTGATTGTGGTACAAATAATAATAATAAAAATCTTAAAATATAAAGAAATGCTAAACAGTAAAAAAAAGAAAAACCAGGAAAAACACAGCCCAAAAAGTTTTTTCGTGGTCTCAAAAGTAACAAAAAAAGCTGTAGCTTAATTTGGTAAAAAGAAAAAAAAAAACTGAACCATTTACAAATTCAAGCATTCACTCAGCTCAACTGTGCTAAAAGGCTAAGCTAACATTAACCGAGCATTAAACCTTCAACCGTGCCGTCATGTTTTATTTTTAAATTATTCTCACCTCAGACTAAGCTGTAGAACTAAGCCCCATTGGTCAAACTGGGAGTTTGTATATATCCAAAAGTGAGGAATTTCGGATTGAGTCGGTCTGCTTCATCATCCAGGCTGCCTGTGTCGCTCTGCCCCAGACTGAGGCCTGAACTCCAGCTGCTCCATGTGGTTCTGCATGCTGGTTCGATCGATCCCACCATCTCATCAGTCCTCCCCCAGCTCGGCAGCACCTTGAAAAGTAGCTGAAAAAAGCCTCTTCCAGCAGGATGATGGCAGAATTGTTCTGCTGCTGTTTTAAAGCTTTTTCCGTGGTTCTAAAGAAGCAAATCCAAGATGGCAATCGCTCACCTTTTTCGAGTGTGACTTAGAAATCTCTGCCCCCCCCCCCCCCCACCACTTTCAATGAGACGCATCTGACGTCACTGACGCATTAAGGGTCAATAACTGCCGCATCAGATGCTTCCGGCCTGAAAGGCCTATAAGATAACTGTTTGTTCTGGCTTCTTTCATCACACACTGAGCCACACACGCTACACCTCTTTATGCATTAATGAGTTAATCATGAATCAGAGCAGCAGCTGTTGCCAATATGACGACATCTAAACATAACCTTCATATCAGCCCAGTTTCACTTCTGTTTTATTTATTTATTTATTTGTGATACCATCAGGAAATGCAACACATTGTTGTGACAGTTAAGTTTCGGTCACTATTTTTACTCCTAACCATTATAACCATAACCCAAGCGCCCCTTGTGTCTCCCCAAATTTTGTGATACCATCACAAAATAATTTCACGATACATCACGAAAATGTGATGTGATCACATTTTTTGCTGTGCCATCGGGTTGTTAAATCAGCTGTTCCAGGTCTCTGTAAAAATCTGATGGGTGGCGTCATGCAGGCCTGTTGAATTTGTGATGGAGTAAATCAGCCTTACCTGTCTGTTGTTGTTATTGTTCATTCGGCTGCTCCCGGTTTTGTTCAGGGTCGCCACAGCAGATACAACCAGATCCACACTGGTAATTGCACAAGTTTTATGATGGATGCCCTTCCTGACGCAACTCCAGTTTTACCTGGAGAAACACTCACAGCTGCTGGTGTTCCAAAGAGGTCTACCATCCAAGTACTAACCAGATCCTGCTCTGCTTAGCTTCTGAGATCTGACAGGATCAGGCGGACACAGAGCAGACTGGCTGCCCAGCCTTACCTGTCGGTACATTTGCAAAATAGACCATTTGTATTGTTTTTAATTTTTAAATATTGAAATAGTGGAGTGCTTTAGTCTTGCCAGACTATGTGATTATATTGTAGTTGTAATTGAGGAACACTGTCTGCAGTGGCTTGCATGTGTAGTGGCAAACCCGACTTCAGAAAACTGATGCATCTGATTGTGTTGAGTGTGCTCTTTGTGGTTGACTGATGAGAATGCAAGTCCGTTTTTTGTGTTTCTTCTGTTTGTCATCAGCTGCTGTGTGAAGAGAGAGTTCTCTCTTATGCACAGCTCCCAACACTTCAGGCTTCCATTTTACGCTGTTTGAAACAAGGGCTTCTCAGTTCTCTTCATCCCACATATGCATATGTCTGAAAAGTGCAACCCAAGGATATACTGAGCATGAAACATCCCTGGAGAAATAAGAAGAAAAAAAAATACATTTTTCATTTGCATGACCCACGGGCTCTAGATTGGGTAATGTTTAAAAAATAGGTATCTGACATTTTTCAATGGTGGTAAATTATGCAAAGTTTCTATAATGAGTTGGAGTGGTATGTGAGTCCAGAATGTTTTAGAACCTTAGATGTCAACAGTTTTTAGAAGAAGAAATCAGCCCTTTTATTTCTTGTTAATTATGTAATTTTTGAATGGTAATTTACTGTCTTAATGTATTTAGAAATTGTTTAGGTTCTTGTTATCATATACACACTATTATCATTAATAATACTATTGTTGTTTTATTAGGCAGCTACGATATTACATGTATTGCATACGATTTCTGCTTCATGTGCAGTTCAACCACATTTGTACTATGTGTGAAGGGGCCCTTAGAAAGTTATCAGGCTGGCACGTTGTTATCAAAACTTACCAAAAGTACTGAACTAACAGAGAACTTGAAGAACAAAGAACGACGTGGTTGATTTTAGCTAACTGGGCCTGTCTGGACCATAAAGAAAATTTAAGCGCTTGCAAAAGAAAAGAGAGTAACAATGAAAAAGTACGAACAGAGCAAGAGAGTGAGAGAAGAGCACAAACATTCTGAAACTTTTAAAGTGGACTCCACGTCATAAGCACCACCCATTTGGTATATAATTTTACTCATGCAGGTGCTTAGAGACCTCACATGCAGGGAAAGACAGATGAGTTAAATACTTAAAAAAAAAAAAAAATAAATTTTATTTAATTATTAAAGTTCCCTAAATACAACCTAAAACAAACCATTGATTAAAAGCAAACTATTTCACCATCAAAGTATTAATAATTCAAGAATCACATTTAACATACCAAGTTATAAATGGAGAACATGTCAAGTTAAATTGGATATATGCAAATAGTGTTCTTGCTCAATTATACACTCAAGAAAAACATTATAACTTTCATATGTGAATAAAAGAATGTTCTTGGCAACGCAAAGTGGTTGTCCTTCGAACAGTTGATTCCAGGGCAGCTCGCTGTCTTCCTGGTAAGTTTGACCCAGGAATGCTTTGAGGAGCATTTTGGAGACGTGGGCAATTATAAATTGTCCCAGGAAGGTGGGATGTTCACTTCTCCTGGTCTGGAAAGCTTCTCTGCATTGACATGGGGCAGTTAAAAAGTACAATATCTTACACTGACTGGAATGTCACCAATCAGTAGTTTCAGGGACACCTTTGAAGAAAATTAATTCTAGACTCTGGATAATGCAGCTGGAGGGAACGTTTCAGGTGATATCTCCAGCTGGAGACCAGCTCAGCTATTAGTCTGCCTCTACTGGTGGTTGGCTCTCACTGCGGTATTGTATCACTTCCTGTTCCGGAGCACAGCGGTGTTTTGCTGTATCTGTTAGCTGTTTAATCTGCACAGTTAGATTGATCTAGTTAACTAGATAACGATTTGTTTCACAGTGTAATCTTCACGTGCCTTAACGAAAGCACTCCCTCTGCTGAATCACCTCTAAATTATTTACACATTATTCACGTTGTGTGTTTTTAGGAATCCGCTAGCTTAGCGCAGCTACTAGCTCTTAGCCGGTTTAGCATGGCGGCTTCTCGGCTCCGCACCTTGGAAAATCCTACAGCTAGCCAGGCCCCTGTAGTCGGTGCGGACCAAGGTAGCTTAGCTGCCGTTAGTTCCCCTCCAGCAGATCCCGAGCAGCCGGGAAAGCAGGCCGACTGGGTGACTGTGAGGAGGAAGCGTAGTCCTAAACAGAAGCCCCGTGTACACCACTAACCCGTTCACATCTCTAACCGTTTTTCCCCACTCGGCGACACACCCACCAAGGAACAAACTCTGGTTATTGGCGACTCTGTTTTGAGAAATGTGAAGTTAGCGACACCAGCAACCATAGTCAATTGTCTTCCGGGGGCCAGAGCAGGTGACATTGAAGGAAATTTGAAACTGCTGGCTAAGGCTAAGCGTGAATTTGGTAAGATTGTAATTCACGTCAGCAGTAATGACATAGTTAAATGTGGTCTATTAAACATTAGGTCTCTCTCTTCTAAGTCCCTGTTAGTAAATGATATAATAATTGATCAACATATTGATTTATTCTGCCTTACAGAAACCTGGTTACAGCAGGATGAATATGTTAGTTTAAATGAGTCAACATCCCCGAGTCACACTAACTGCCAGAACGCTCGTAGCACGGACCGAGGGGGAGGATTAGCAGCAATCTTCCACTCCAGCTTATTAATTAATCAAAAACCCAGACAGAGCTTTAATTCATTTGAAAGCTTGACTCTTAGTCTTGTCCATCCAAATTGGAAGTCCCAAAAAACAGTTTTATTTGTTGTTATCTATCGTCCACCTGGTCATTACTGTGAGTTTCTCTGTGAATTTTCGGACCTTTTGTCTGACTTAGTGCTTAGCTCACATAAGATAATTATAGTGGGCGATTTTAACATCCACACAGATGCTGAGAATGACAGTCTCAACACTGCATTTAATCTATTATTAGACTCGACTGGCTTTGCTCAAAATGTAAATGAGTCCATCCACCACTTTAATCGTACCTTAGATCTTGTTCTGACTTATGGTATGGAAATTGAAGACTTAACAGTATTCCCTGAAAAACCCCTTCTGTCTGATCATTTCTTAATAACATTTACATTTACTCTGATGGACTACCCAGCAGTGGGGAATAAGTTTCATTACACTAGAAGTCTTTCAGAAAGCGCTGTACCTAGGTTTAAGGATACGATTCCTTCTTTATGTTCTCCAATGCCATATACCAACACAGTGCAGAGTAGCTACCTAAACTCTGTGAGTGAGATAGATTATCTCGTCAATAGTTTTATGTCCTCATTGAGGACAACTTTGGATGCTATAGCTCCTCTGAAAAAGAGA
Organism: Thalassophryne amazonica; assembly: GCF_902500255.1. Lineage (NCBI taxonomy): Eukaryota > Metazoa > Chordata > Actinopteri > Batrachoidiformes > Batrachoididae > Thalassophryne > Thalassophryne amazonica. The sequence goes on along the minus strand of NC_047110.1, from coordinate 41,045,638 downwards.
GCCTTAAATCAGAAGTGCCTGACTCCGTGGTATAACTCACAAACTCGCAGCTTAAAGCAGATAACCCGTAAGTTGGAGAGGAAATGGCGTCTCACTAATTTAGAAGATCTTCACTTAACCTGGAAAAAGAGTCTGTTGCTCTATAAAAAAAGCCCTCCGTAAAGCTAGGACATCTTACTACTCATCACTAATTGAAGAAAATAAGAACAACCCCAGGTTTCTTTTCAGCACTGTAGCCAGGCTGACAAAGAGTCAGAGCTCTATTGAGCCGAGTATTCCTTTAACTTTAACTAGTAATGACTTCATGACTTTCTTTGCTAATAAAATTTTAACTGTTAGAGAAAAAATTACTCATAACCATCCCAAAGACATATCGTTGTCTTTGGCTGCTTTCAGTGATGCCGGTATTTGGTTAGACTCTTTCTCTCCGATTGTTCTGTCTGAGTTATTTTCATTAGTTACTTCCTCCAAACCATCAACATGTCTATTAGACCCCATTCCTACCAGGCTGCTCAAGGAAGCCCTACCATTAATTAATGCTTCGATCTTAAATATGATCAATCTATCTTTATTAGTTGGATATGTACCACAGGCTTTTAAGGTGGCAGTAATTAAACCATTACTTAAAAAGCCATCACTTGACCCAGCTATCTTAGCTAATTATAGGCCAATCTCCAACCTTCCTTTTCTCTCAAAAATTCTTGAAAGGGTAGTTGTAAAACAGCTAACTGATCATCTGCAGAGGAATGATCTATTTGAAGAGTTTCAGTCAGGTTTCAGAATTCATCATAGTACAGAAACAGCATTAGTGAAGGTTACAAATGATCTTCTTATGGCCTCAGACAGTGGACTCATCTCTGTACTTGTTCTGTTAGACCTCAGTGCTGCTTTTGATACTGTTGACCATAAAATTTTATTACAGAGATTAGAGCATGCCATAGGTATTAAAGGCACTGCGCTGCGGTGGTTTGAATCATATTTATCTAATAGATTACAATTTGTTCATGTAAATGGGGAATCTTCTTCACAGACTAAGGTCAATTATGGAGTTCCACAAGGTTCTGTGCTAGGACCAATTTTATTCACTTTATACATGCTTCCCTTAGGCAGTATTATTAGACAGCATTGCTTAAATTTTCATTGTTACGCAGATGATAGCCAGCTTTATCTATCCATGAAGCCAGAGGACACACACCAATTAGCTAAACTGCAGGATTGTCTTACAGACATAAAGACATGGATGACCTCTAATTTCCTGCTTTTAAACTCAGATAAAACTGAAGTTATTGTACTTGGCCCTACAAATCTTAGAAACATGGTGTCTAACCAGATCCTTACTCTGGATGGCATTACCCTGACCTCTAGTAATACTGTGAAAAATCTTGGAGTCATTTTTGATCAGGATATGTCATTCAATGCGCATATTAAACAAATATGTACGACTGCTTTTTTGCATTTGTGCAATATCTCTAAAATTAGAAAGGTCTTGTCTCAGAGTGATGCTGAAAAACTAATTCATGCATTTATTTCCTCTAGGCTGGACTATTGTAATTCATTATTATCAGGTTGTCCTAAACGTTCCCTGAAAAGTCTTCAGTTAATTCAAAATGCTGCAGCTAGAGTACTGACAGGGACTAGAAGGAGAGAGCATATCTCACCCATATTGGCCTCTCTTCATTGGCTTCCTGTTTATTCTAGAATAGAATTTAAAATTCTTCTTCTTACTTATAAGGTTTTGAATAATCAGGTCCCATCTTATCTTAGGGACCTCATAGTACCATATCACCCCAATAGAGCGCTTTGCTCTCAGACTGCAGGCTTACTTGTAGTTCCTAGGGTTTGTAAGAGTAGAATTGGAGGCAGAGCCTTCAGCTTTCAGGCTCCTCTCCTCTGGAACCAGCTCCCAGTTTGGATCAGGGAGACAGACACCCTCTCTACTTTTAAGATTAGGCTTAAAACTTTCCTTTTTGCTAAAGCTTATAGTTAGGGCTGGATCAGGTGACCCTGAACCATCCCTTAGTTATGCTGTTATAGACTTAGACTGCTGGGGGGTTCCCATGATGCACTGAGTGTTTCTTTCTCTTTTTGTTCTGTATGCACCACTCTGCATTTAATCATTAGTGATTGATCTCTGCTCCCCTCCACAGCATGTCTTTTTCCTGGTTCTCTCCCTCAGCCCCAACCAGTCCCAGCAGAAGACTGCCCCTCCCTGAGCCTGGTTCTGCTGGAGGTTTCTTCCTGTTAAAAGGGAGTTTTTCCTTCCCACTGTCGCCAAGTGCTTGCTCACAGGGGGTCGTTTTGACCGTTGGGGTTTTACATAATTATTGTATGGCTTTGCCTTACAATATAAAGCGCCTTGGGGCAACTGTTTGTTGTGATTTGGCGCTATATAAATAAAATTGATTTGATTTGATTAAGTCAAAAGAATGTAACAGTCTTTTTCTCAGTTTGACATCAGCCTTTCAGGAAGGAGAATTAATGCACTTTATTGGGTCACTGCTAAGTGTGGGCATCTTTGCTACAAATCCCCATGATGGGATTGAGAAATGAAGGACTTCCAATTCTTCATCACACGAAGAAGATGGAGTGCCAGTGGATGATGTCCTCACAGGCAGTGTTGTTGCAAAGGCTGATGTCAGAGGCACAAAATGGCTCAAATGAACAAAACAAAGCAAAAGATTTTATTTCCTAGGTTGGAAATCTTTAAAGAGTGTTACTTTGGAAACTGTTCAAGGTTAGTTTGGAGACCCTGTGGGTCTATGTCTTTTATCCTACAAGTATTATTTGTTTTGAGTGAAACTGAAGGTTTCACTCAAAACAAATAATACTTTTTTTAGAGTGTCTTTTCTATTACTTTGTGAAGCCTTTCAAAGCAAGATCATGCAAATACTGAATGCTGGCTTCCTTGGTTGTCCCCAAGGACTCCAAGATGGTAACTGGAGAACTGGAGGCAGGGTGAAGATTTTCAAGTGTTTCGAAGCTGAGATGTTCATCCGTGCCTGGTTCGTTGCATGTACCAAAGTATGTGCACAGCAGACGGTTGTAAAATAGGTGAGGTGATTCTTTTCTCCCCTGTTTCACTTCCAAGGCGGCTGCTAAGCCTGTCTGAGCTGTGTGGTCGGAGAATTCCTTCTCCACTGCCATACAAAGCTTCTGAATGTCTTGCCTTACCACCTGAGTTTGGCATTCAATGAATCTGCTAACCTCTCGGGTAGAAATTCATCTGATAAGATAGATAAAGTCATCACTGGTAGCTTGAGGAAAACTTCTGAGAGAATACTGGATGTCATTCAAGGAAGCACCAGTGTCCAGAGAGCCATCAGGAGTTGGATCAAAGCAGGTTATGTGCCATGCAAGCTTATCAAGTTCTTGAACAGTGAGAACAGAAAGAGGATGAGTGTGTGGAGGAGGATCGTGAGTCTCGCAATATCTGTCAAGTTTTCTGGATGACAATAGTCTGTTTCCATGAAGGAAGGTGGAAACAGTCCTCTGTGTGTACCTGTGGAGAGGAATTGGTGTTTTTTTGTCAAGGTCATGCAGCTGTCTGAAGTGTTTCATGTGAGAATTTTCCAATTCTCGTATTAGTTTTTTCAATTCAGTTATTTTTTTTTTTCATTTATATAGCAGCAAATCACAACAAAGTTGTCTCAACGTGCTTCACACAAGTAAGGTCTAACCTTACCAACCCCCAGAGCAAGCACACAGGTGACAGTGGTAAGGAAAAACTCCCTCTGATGATTTGAAGAAGAAACCTCAAGTAGACCAGACTCAAAGGGGTGACCTTCTGCTTGGGCCAGGGTCATGACCCTCTGCTTGGGCCTTAGTGAGAATACTTCTTCGCTCATGAGCTCCAGCTGTTGGCGGGTTTCAGTCAGACAAGAGTCTGTGTCAATCAGATGGTTGCGAAGTTCACGGTTCTTTGACATTTCAAGAGTTAGAACTTGTCTGCATGTTTTAGTCTCATTTTGCAGGGTTGTGATTTCGCAATGTGTCTGCTTGAGTTTGTCATGTAAGTCAGTGATTGTCTCATCACATTCACTGGTAGTTTCTTCCAGGGCGTGGACCTCATCACTGAGTACTGTGACGGTTACCTTTTCGTCTTTGGTGCATTGTTCAGCAAGGATCAAAGATTTTTCTGTCTCATCTTGTCTGTGTTTCAAATGCTGGTTCTCCTACTTCTGTTCCTGGAATTGAGAAACAGACTGTGATAAGGGAGATTCAACATGCTTCAGTTTGGTAAAAGCAGTTAAGGCTAATTTTCATAGCATTTCAGCTATGTTGTTTACCTTTTGGGGTTTGTTCAAAGCTTGACTGTAGAGGTCAGTCCTTTCTATGCTCACCTTCTTCTGAGTGGCAGATTGAAGGTCATCGGCATATCCAGGTAATAACTCTGCGGTTAGGGCCCTGTCCCACTGGCATTTAGGAGGATTTGCATATGGATTGCCCACAAAAATGGCCCATATTCGCCAAACATCTGCAATATCCGTGTAACATGCCTGTATGAGTCGGCCGTCATCCGAACATGCCCATGATCATCCGCAGAGGCACGCATGTCTGAAGCCAGGATTTTTGAGCTGTTCAAAAATCTGGATGTGGATGACATCCGCCTTACATACTCCATATATACTCAATTCATACACAATACATACTCACTCTATGCACTGTATATCTGCCGTTAACAGCTGATATCTGCAACTGACGGCGATTTGCGGCTTGGCAGTGGACCGGGACAGTGTGTAAAACAGATATATTGCGTGCCCATCATGTCCACATCACAAACTAAAATGTGTTGTAGCGAATGCATACAAATTGGCCACGAATAAAGCGTTTTTATTAAATCTGCTTTGCAGCTGATTTGCAGACAATCTGTGAATGCATAACAAACACGTCACGTAAACCCAAAGTACTATATGTGGCAGAAAGCAACATACCTGCCAGTCAGTGCCGGTCCGGCTGTGTAGATCTACAAAGACGTAGCTGCTGCAATCGGGTCTCCTCCAGGACTTTTATTTAACACCAACAAAAGGAAGAGTTGCTGTTTAGCCACAACTCACGCTGAAGTCTGTTGAAGTCTGTGACACTCTAAAAAAAAAACCCAACAAAAATAAAAAAAAACACCATCTCACACCCCGAGCGGCTTCCCCCCTCCCGCTCCCCAAACTCATGAACAGTTAACCCTCGCATGACAAAATGAACATTAACTCTGTGATCAACTTGTCCAAGTCCAGCAAATGCTCCAGAGGCTGTATTGTTGGGGTGAATAGTGATGCCGACGGCCCGAGTGCGCTTCTTTCATGATCGCAATGCAGATGCCGTGCACGCACAACACGTGCGTGATGCATTCATAATACACCCGTAATACTGCCGTGATAATCTCAATGTGTCGGATCAGTTTCCTCACTACATGCATTATATAACCGTGATTGTTCATCATATATTCGCTATATATTATTAATATATCTGTAATTCATACTGGGACATTTGTCATTTTTGGCCATTTTTCTTGCGGATGACTACGAACGCCCGTAATTTGTGTGCTCAATTCATGCACAATTGATCCTCTCCCCAGTGGGACAGGGCCCTTAGATTGCGTGACTGAATCATCTAAATCAATGTGGCTGGAACATTTAGATCCACAGGGCGCACATGACGTCTTCACAGAAGACAGAGGCATTTTTCAATTTCCTAATGATATAAGATTAACAGATTAACACAAAATACACAATTATTTACAAAAATCAATCAATCAATTTCAATCAATTTTTTTATATAGCGCCAAATCACAACAAACAGTTGCCCCAAGGCGCTTTATATTGTAAGGCAAGGCCATACAATAATTATGTAAAACCCCAACGGTCAAAACGACCCCCTGTGAGCAAGCACTTGGCTACAGTGGGAAGGAAAAACTCCCTTTTAACAGGAAGAAACCTCCAGCAGAACCAGGCTCAGGGAGGGGCAGTCTTCTGCTGGGACTGGTTGGGGCTGAGGGAGAGAACCAAGAAAAAGACATGCTGTGGAGGGGAGCAGAGATCAATCACTAATGATTAAATGCAGAGTGGTGCATACAGAGCAAAAAGAGAAAGAAACAGTGCATCATGGGAACCCCCCAGCAGTCTACGTCTATAGCAGCATAACTAAGGGATGGTTCAGGGTCACCTGATCCAGCCCTAACTATAAGCTTTAGCAAAAAGGAAAGTTTTAAGCCTAATCTTAAAAGTAGAGAGGGTGTCTGTCTCCCTGATCTGAATTGGGAGCTGGTTCCACAGGAGAGGAGCCTGAAAGCTGAAGGCTCTGCCTCCCATTCTACTCTTACAAACCCTAGGAACTACAAGTAAGCCTGCAGTCTGAGAGCGAAGCGCTCTATTGGGGTGATATGGTACTACGAGGTCCCTAAGATAAGACGGGACCTGATTATTCAAAACCTTATAAGTAAGAAGAAGAATTTTAAATTCTATTCTAGAATTAACAGGAAGCCAATGAAGAGAGGCCAATATGGGTGAGATATGCTCTCTCCTTCTAGTCCCCGTCAGTACTCTAGCTGCAGCATTTGAATTAACTGAAGGCTTTTTAGGGAACTTTTAGGACAACCTGATAATAATGAATTACAATAGTCCAGCCTAGAGGAAATAAATGCATGAATTAGTTTTTTCAGCATCACTCTGAGACAAGACCTTTCTGATTTTAGAGATATTGCGTAAATGCAAAAAAGCAGTCCTACATATTTGTTTAATATGCGCTTTGAATGACATATCCTGATCAAAAATGACTCCAAGATTTCTCACAGTATTACTAGAGGTCAGGGTAATGCCATGGTAATGCCATTAACAGGCCCATAACAGGTGTGAACGGAGAATTTCATTTGCTGTGGGAGAATTCTCAAATTTCTTTCTAAAGAAATTTTCAAAATCTGAAAAAGCAAAGGAGTATTTCCTTTAATTAGTGGTATCTGAAAAGCAATACTTAAACTTTTTAGTTAAGCTAAAAAATTTGAATAATTTGTGCTTTTTATTAAAGTGTTCTTTGAATTTGATTAAGATTTGCAAATTAATTTGTTTGTAAAATTGTTTCAATTAAAATATTGGCTGTGCCCATCTTCACTAGATCCTCTACTTTTACCTGAGAATATTACACACACACACACACAGACACAGACACAAATCTTTACAGTGCTTTTCCATCTGAAAATCACTAAGGGCCCTTGGGCAAGGTTCTTAATCAAAGGTGTTGGGCTTGAGTCCAGAAGAACATGGGTTCAAATCCCCACCCGACTGGAAAATCACTAAGGGCCCTTGGGCAAGGCTTTTAATCCCCTATTGCTCCCGGTGTGTAGTGAGCGCCTTGTATGGCAGCACCCTGACATCGGGGTGAATGTGAGGCATAATTGTAAAGTGCTTTGAGCGTCTGATTCAGATGGAAAAGCACTATATAAATGCAGTCCATTTACCATTTAATCCCCAGTAGCTCCCAGTGTGAATAAGTGGGTTAATTTATTGTGGTGCCACTTCATTTTGATTAACATTTTACTTGTGAACATTCTTGTATGCAACTTTCTTCCATAGTTTTCCACCTGTAATTTATGGAGCTAGACGAGAAATCTTTCTGTTGTATGCTGCCTCCTAGTGGAGGTATTGCTGTATGAGTCAATCAGCTAACAACAAATTGTTACGATTGTCTTGATTGATGTATTTACTGAATGGGTCGCCTTAATCATTATCAGGAAACTTGCCCTACCTGATAAATTTTACAGGAGCCGCCACTGTCTGTTAGCATGTGATATAGTACTCAGGTAAAATAAATCCCTTCGGCTGCTCCCTTGTTTTCAGGGTCACCACAGCAAGTGGGTCTGCATGTTGATTTGGCACAATTATTACGCTGGATGCCCTTCCTGATGCAGCTCCACATTACATGGAGAAATGTGGCAGGGGTTAATGTTGGACAGGACCCAAACTCCCACAGTGGCAAATGTGGGATTTTGCCACTATGGCAAAAGTTACTTTATGCTGTTTTGTGATATTGTGTATTGTTATCATTTGACATATTTTGTTCTGAGCATCACCTGAGAAAATGTTTGCACATGTGGCTTTAAACGGACTACAAACACTAGCTCTGAGAATATATCCAGAGGTGCAACGTGGATTTAGGCCCAACAGGACCACTATAGCTATGATCATGTTATGTCAAGTGCAAGAAAAACATAAACAGAAAATTTAGCCTTCATCAGTTTCACAAAAGCCTCGTCTGCATAGTGATGTTCGTGTGTCTAAGTCCTCTACCTTTGTTGTTGTTTTGAGGTGCTTGGGAAGAGCTTATAGAGACTACTGATGTTAGACGGCGACTGGCTGTCTTTGGCCTTAGGTCACTCCTGTTTAAAGACTCAAATTGTACTTTACAGACATTTCTCACACTGATTTCAAATTAGGTGCCATTGACACCAACTGCAAAAAAAAAAAATAAAAAATAAAAATACCATCAATTCATAGCAGGGATCAAGAGAAATGAACAAAATACCATGGGAACTGGGAGAGAAAGTGACAATGAAGGTACTTGAGTTTGGTCCATCCACCAGAAGACAGCGATTTCATTTGGGAGAAACAACAACATTATGCTGCGTTTACACATAGGCAGGATGCGTTCCGAATGTCATATTTGTGTCATTCTTGGCACATTCCTGACATTCTTAACGTGACTTAACGCAGCTGAATAGGTTTCTTAACAGTGCGTGTTGGTGCGTGATATTCGTGATTTTCGTGGAGCATGTTTTTGGCTGTAAAAAAATCGTCCACGAATGTCATGCACCACCCTTATTTCGCCTCATGTTGTGGAGGTCGCAACTGAGCGTGTTGATCCGTCTTGATTAGTGGCGATCCTTAATAGAGCGTGACAGCATTCTTCTCTCACGTGCGCACAATTAAACCCTGCTGCACCGCATTCAGTTTCATTGCTGCAGTGTGCTGAAGAAGGACAGTGACGCCAAGTCGGCGAAAAATTTTGTTCCAGTGCTCCTCAGCGTACTCCTGCAGGTGTTCCACCTGCTGCATGTGCCTGATGTTTGGGAAAACGAGCGAGACAAGAGCCACGTGGAGCCACACATCTGGCTCTCTCCGTCTCCTCCTCTCTGCACTACTCCATGGCACAGAGCCCAACTAAGCTTGCAGTCACAAAGTTCTTCTGATGTGGATGTTGAGTAAACTGGAGCGATCTGAATTGTTCAGCAACTGACGCATTACAGGCTCTGTCATTCCATTTGGGTTATCCACTTCCCGATGGTTGATATAGCCACCAAAGGTGCTGTCTGTTGCCTAAAATCTAGGGCACATTTCCATTGTCTCCCAGGACAGACAAACGCCACAATAACATCCACTCATTCACTGGTATGAACTTTATTATACTGTGGTTCTCTGTACTTAGCAAGTGTGGCTAACTAAACCACATTTTAAATTGTCTAAGATTTGTTAGTAGGATTTTGTGAGGTACTAAATAACAAGGTCAACATCACAAAGGGCAAAATACACTTGTTCTGTGATTGATATCACTTCTGTCATTGCAGGTATGGACATGCATGTGGCCCAGCAGATGGTGCTGTCATCTGATGCAGGTATAGAGCCATAGGTAGGAGTCCAATACAACCTTGGTCAAATCCTCCAGGACCGTCCAGGTCTGAAAGCCCCCTCCACGGTCCTATGTGAAGTGAGCTACCTTCCAGGGCACCATGGGAGAAAGAAGGGCACGTTCCTTCCACATGACGTGCCATGTGCAAGGGGACTATGAAAGCCGGCTTGGGAGTTCCTTCATAAGTTGTCGTCCCAACGGATATGCTAGTACAACCCTCAGTCTCAGCATGAACGAGGAGTTGACCGGTAACCCTGCAGGCTCCATAACTAGTGCTGCCCCACAGCCTCTGACAGCTGACATAATCCAGTACTCTCCAGTTTCATTGGAACTGGACCCCATAGCGGTGAATAATGGATCAGGCATTCCCTGCTGTCCATCAGCAGACACAAAGGACCCAGCACTGCAGATCGCACAGAGCCAGCCCTCACTCATCCCTGTCTCCCAACCTCTTCCTCGCTCCAGCTGGCTACATCATCATCAAAAGGAATTCCAGAGCCCTTACATCAAGACTAGCATGCAGGGGGATGTTTACAACTTCCTAGAGAGACCTGCTGGACTGAAATGCTTCCTCTACCACTTCCTTGTGTGAGTACCTCTCCGCTTCTGTCAAAAGAGACAGGTTTTATAACATGAAATAATTTCCCAGTGCCCATTGATTTTGATGAGATTATGTCTGTGGGTCTAAAGGTTTAATTATTATAAATAAACACAAACAATTCAGAGACATTATAAAGAAACATTCCACACAACATAAAATTAAAGTCTAATCAAATCAATAAAAAATGAACAAGGTATATCGGATTCTGATGTAGTCTAAGGAACGTACGTGTTTAAAAGTGTTGATGAAACTTAATCACATTAAAATCTGTGCTGCCTCTCTTCTTTTGCTCTGTTCTCTCTCCTGTTAATTATATCTGCTGCTGGTTTCAGTGTGAGTGTCTGGTTCACAGTCATCAGACGAGGCGTTTTATTGTCTTTAAAGTGGTCTAATAGATGAAGATAAAGTCCGGTCATCTGCACTTTTGGCCCTGGTGACTGTTTCTGTGCTGCTTGGTGTAGAACAAGCTCATGCATAAATTCTTCCACTATCCTGACTTGCTAAGGGAAGAGAGTGACCTATGCTTAAAATGTATGTTACAGCAGTAACTGCTGGCTGGAAACGGTGCTTCTTTTTTTTTTGGGTTTTACAGTAAATTGAATAAACTTTAGTAAAGCTACAGTTTATAGAATCGTTTCTCTGGCTTTTGACGATACGTGGATCAAGGTCATAAATCATTCTGGTACTAATTCTGCCAAGAAGAGTGGTCAAATATCCAGCCAGAATTATGCCAGAAGGTTGTTGATGGCTACCAAAAGTGTCTGGTCGATGCAGGCTAAGGGACATTTAACCAAATATTGATTTTTTTTTTTTAAATTTATTGAATTTATTTCTGCACACATGGATCCAAGCAATTAACAAAACATACAAAGAAAGAAAAAGAGAAAATAGTCCAACAGCGCACCCATGCAGCCAAAAGGGGTTAGGCAGAAGCTTGTAGATGCCTACCCCATTAACCAAATGAATAAAAAGTTGTACATATGTATAAAAAAATATATATACATCCATCCAGTTAAATCTAGTCAGAAAAGAAGTGGTGGGAAGCAAAAAACCCATTTATTCCCACTCCCTATTTCAACTGCTCAATCACTGCAAGTCATAGGACACAATCCCAATGTTACCGAACAAACTACATTCATAATACAGCAACTCATAGAGCACAAACTCATTTTTCTTAATCAGTCACATATCTAGAGAACATCATTTATTTATATTGATATTTAAACTGAATAATATTTGGACATCGCTTGAGTTCCTCTGTCAGTTTATTCCATATTTCGGTGCCACAAACAGAGACACACAAAGCTTTCCTGGTCGTCTGAGCCCCTGTAATTTTAAAATAATACAAGCCCTGTAGATTATATTTTCCCTCTCTCTCCATGAAACATTCTTGAATTCTAAAGGGCATTTGCTTATTTTTCACTTTATACATTAATTGAACAGTCTTAAATGCAATCATATCGTGGAGTTTTAATATTTTAGATTTAATGAACAATGGGGTTGGTGTGGTACCGATAACCTGCATTGTGAATTGTTCTTAATGCTCTGTTTGAAGAATGAATAATGGTTGCCATGTAGTTTTATAACTGTTGCCCCAAATTTCAGCACAATAAGTTAGGTAAGATGCAACCAATGAACAATATTAGTGGGGGTGTATATATATGTACATTGAGCCTGTATGTATAATTCTGACCCTGTGTGGATTAGAGAAGATCCAAAATAAATTCAAACGTATGCACCCAATTCATGTTTTAGTCTTTAATAACTTATGCTGTACAATCATTTCACCCTGACATCATTAAAAGGCCAACATTACCATGACCTTCATGCCCATGATGACTGCATCTAAATTTCCAATCACAACTGTGTATGCTTAGTAAAGTTAAAAACTTATAAATTGCTTTTTTCGTAATTTGTTTGACGTACAACTGTTTCACTACTGAGAAACAGCTAAATAAATAATAAACAATTAAAAAAAAAAAGCTTTTAAAAATGTAATCCAAATATCTGTTTAGATCAGATTCTAAATTAATTATTTTAGCATAATTTTAAAGTTGAGTTACACTGAGTATAAAATGAAAAGCAAAATGTCAAGATGGATGTGAGGAAATAAAGTGGACTGAATAAGAAATGAGAGAACCAGATGTACAACAAAAGTAGGAAAGATGTAGTAATCAAAATATTTTAGATGTATTTGATTTACAGAAAACATTTAACAATAGTAAAATGTGTGAACGTTTCACTTTTAAAAATACATTATTTCTTTAAGTTGATAAAAGAAGAATTCTCTAATTTATGACAAAATCAGGCTCTCGGTTTTAATAATAATTTTACGATTGGTTGCTCAACAGTAATGGTGCTGTCAAGGATCTAGCAACATATCCACAAAGACGCTGTTTTTTTTTTTTTTTTTTTAATTTTAAACTTTATTCAATACATATATTTTATGAACTGGCATTCGGCTGAAATTTTACATAATCATCACCTATACAGTTATGTTGAATTTAACTTTTGATCCATTTTGATTCAAGACTGCACAGCTGGCTCCATCATAATGTTCTTATGCGGTCCACTTAGACCCCTGCTTGATATAATGGTATCTGACTGGTCTCCATAGCAAAATCTGGAGATTGCGCTGTCAATTTTTCATCAGTACTGAACTGTCAGAGCAGTTTTTAATTCAGGTTATTTGTATCAGAGCAACTGCAGGGAAGAGAAGGTAATGAATGGATTGATGTATTGAAAAGTCATGGCCAAATAAGAGAAAAAAAAAATCACGTCTTCAAAGTGAAATGTGGTTTTGCAGACACTCAAAAGTCCTTTTCAGAATGGTTGCAAAGTGACCTTATCAAGTTATATTACAGATACCTATGAGAATTCCATAAATAAAAATGTTCATAGTATTTAAAAAAACCGAGAGGTTCTGGTAGTCCTACATGGACCCTGGTATACAGACAGAGGTGTCAAGTAACGAAGTACAAATACTTCGTTACTGTACTTAAGTACACTTTTTAGGTATCTATACTTTACTCCATTACTTATTTTTCTGCCTACTTCCGACTTCTACTTATTACATTTTCACACAAGTATCTGTACTTTCTATTCCTTACATTTTTAAAACAAACAGCCTCGTTACTCTTGGCTTCAGCGCCGGTGGATGTGCGCTGACGCCTCAGCGCACATCCACCGGAAGCTCGAGGCGCCAGCGCACATCCACCGGCGCGGCTTTACCGAGGTGCCAGCGCGGATTTATCTGACCATGGGTCCGAAGAAGGCACTGACGGCGGAGGAGGGAGACGATATCAATAAGTCCCTGGACTTTTTGTCTGAGGAAATCTCTGTTGTTAAAATGCAGCAGAAATCCATTATGGAGCTGGTGGAAGAAGTGAAGGCTCTCCGGATCCAGAATGCCGAGAAAGACCGGCGTCTGGTGCACCTGGAGAACCGTGTTGCAGAGTTGGAACAGTACACAAGGATGAACGACGTTATTATTACAGGAATTCATATTAAACCTCGATCCTACGCACAGGCGGTGTCAGAAGACAGCGGAGGGGAGGCCAGCGAGCAGGAGGCCAGCTCAGTGGAACAACAGGTGGCTGACTTCCTGCAATCTAAAGATATTCAAATGGACTGTAATAACATTGAAGCGTGCCACCCCCTGCCCAGGAGAGAGGATGGAGACAGCGAGCTGTTATAATGAGGTTTGTCAACAGAAAACATAAAATGGCATTGTTAAAACAGGGACGGAAACTCAAGGAACAAACGTATTCATCAATGAACATCTGACCAAAAGAAACGCAGACATCGCCAGGAAAGCTCGTCTCTTAAAAAAATCAGGGAAAAATTCAACGGACATGGACATCCAACTGCAAAACATTCATCAAACTGAACGGAACACCAGAACAAGCGAAGGTTATGGTAATCAGGAACATCAAGGAACTGGACAAATACAACCAATAAGGTATGAGGATACAAACACATCACAACACCATGACACAGACCAGAGGAACCTATTCATCTACTACATCATCTACATCTGGAGACAAGAAGGATATAACTCACAGGATTGCTGATCATGGAAAACTAGAACTGAGAACATTTAAATACACAGACCACAATGTACTGGACTTGGAGCACGATATAGACCCGGACAATAATTTCTTCTCAAATATCAATGACAGTTGTTGCTATTATACAGATGAACAGTTTAATCGGATCATTAAAACGGATAACAAATTATCAATAATCCATTTCAACAGCAGAAGTCTGTATGCAAACTTTAACAACATTAAAGAATATTTAAGTCATTTAAAAAAAAATTAACATAATTGCTATATCAGAAACATGGATCAATGAAGATAAAGGAATGGATTTTGAACCAGTCGCAGCAGTGGTTTGCAGATTGAAGCAATGCTTCAACCTATTGTTTCGTTTATTCTTTCTTTCTTTCGCTTAATTTTCCCCCGCTAAAACCCTAAAGAGCATACTTCTGTGAGTATTATTTACCTTTTCTATGTTAAACCGACCTGTTATGGTCTTCTGAAACAGTTGATAGATGTATTTTATAACTTAAAATGGGAGCGACGCTAACACGTTAGCATGTCTATGGCATTTTCAATGTTAAAAGTTAGCATGAAGCAGTTCCAGCTGTCTTCAGGTTCGGGTGCATTGTTTTCAAATTGTAATATTTCTTAAATTATTTTTGTTTATATATTAATATTTAATGATAATTATTATATACAATTTCAGAGAAAGAGACAAAAAAGAACCTGAATAGAAACACAACAGAAAATAAAATATAAAAGCAACTAACAATGAACATACATACATACATACAGAAATAATGTTTCCTGTGAACACCTAGTGACTCTTACACCTCCATTTCATCCCTGTTTTATTTAAGTTTAATGACAGTTGTTTCGGTCAAACCATATTTTCATGTGTTAATTTCTTCAGTGATTTCCTCCAGAACTATCTGCCAAACTAGAAAACTGCTGCATCCTAGTAAGAGCAGAATACTACTGGAATGAATCTGAATAAGGAAAAGTTTTTTTTTTCTCACTAAATGGATGCTGCACTCACTGCAGTTTATTGTCTGGAATAGTCCCAGATTGCATTTCAGAGCTTCTAGAATTGACAACATTTTCGTGCAGGTGGTGTTGGAGGGTTAATTTTGGGTTTTTGGTCTTGGGCCACATGTAGAACGAATCAGTTTTAAATTAAGCTTTCAATTCATATAGTGGCATCTACCTTTTTTTTTTTTTTTTAAGGTTACTTTTTACTTTTATACTTTAAGTAGGTTTGGAGTACATACTTTTCACTTTTACTTGAGTAAAGAGGTCAAGTTGATACTTCAACTTTTACCAGAGTGTTTTTAAACTGCAGTATCTATACTTCTACTTAAGTAACAAATGTGTATACTTTTGACACCACTGTATACAGTCTAGTAAATTTCAAAATGTATACTGATGAGGGTTAAATTTACACTAGTACATTCTCAATAAATGTTTCTGTGAAGGCTCTCAGTTGTCCAGGTGGTTTCCATAGTAGAGAAGCTTGAATCTTTGACTGGACTGGGTTGCTTGACGGGAGGATGTTTCGCTTCTAATCGCAGAAGCTTCCTCAGCTAAAATTCTTGCTCTGGTAGTCTGACTTCTGACTCTTGGCTCTTGTAGAGAAGAATAACAGAAGCCAGCAAAAGCTGGAGTTTTAAACCTAACCAGACCCCTCCTACCGAAAGGCAGATTGCATTGGCTAGTGACTAACAATTGCTCTAATTAACACCTATTATGATCTAGTTAGCACCCTCCTAATGACAGGGTAGCTGTCCCTCCTAAAGCCCCTTTCACACCAGGGTTGCTTCGAGTTGCGTCGTGCGGTGTCATGACGACGCTGCGTGGAAGCAACCTAGTGCCGAGACAATGCAGCTCGACGTCACAACAGCGTGAGGGGCGCAAAGGACGAAGCAAATCGGATGCCAAAAATTAAACACGTTTAATTTTTTTGCATCCTGTGCTCGACGCAGAAAGAAAGCGGTGTCAATGCAAGTCAGGGCAAAGCGGCGTTACTTGACATGACTGGAAGCCACACCCTCACAATACAATGTTACCCGACTCCAGTTTATGATTCCTGCTGTGTTCCATTGTTCCTGCAGTATAAATCAGGCAGGATTGTTTTTATACCGTGTACACAATGCAGTGAAACTACACGCTCAAAGAGCACAGAAAAAAAATGCTGCTGATTGCAGCTGCTGATTGCAGCTGCTGCAGCGCCTCGCTCTTCTCTCACAAATGTGTTTAAATAAAGTCCATAAAAGTCCTGCTCACAGACTGATTGCCAGAGACAGGACATGTCCACATCAAGTATAATTCCAGACATCTCCACATTTACTCACAGATGGTTCGTTCGCGCCGACTAGCTGCACAGCAATGACCGCACCCCGCTACACCATGTTGACTCACAGGTAGGACTAGGTGAGGGCAGCATACTGTTAGCCAGCTCTGACATGTTGATGGCACAAAAGGAACCTGTTATGCAGCAGACTGAGTTGAATTCACTCACTAAGAACACAATAGAAGGAATAGAGTGAATGTCTAACAGCAACCAAGGCACACTGGTGGCATCACTGCATGGGGTTCAGTGTCGGCTCAGTAAGATAAATGCTGTAGTTGTAGATTAGTGTCTTAAATGCCGTCTATAAAGCTCCATATGCATTAACTTGTAGATTAGTTATATGTAGTATTTCAATAGCTGCACTGAAACAGACAGGACCAAGGAAGAAGATGCTTTGAGCAACCAAACAATCAGAAGAGGCTGACTAAAAGGATTGTTTTGTGTGCCCGACATGCTGTAGCAGAGGGTCATGATCAAAGCCAGTGACACAGATGTTCTTGTCAAAGCAGTCAGGATTTTCTCTGCATTTTAGGAGCTTGGTCTTGTACATCTGTGGATTCTTTTTAGACAAGGACAGAATCTGTGGTAGATTTCTACACGAGCTAAATCCCTCAGTTCGACCAGAGAAGAAAAGAAGCACAATAACCTGTTCTGGTTGATGAAGAGACATAGAGTCTTGAAGTCAAATTTCACTTATAAAAAAAATAGAAATAAAACATTTGTTAAGTTGTAATTTGTCTTGCATATGTCAGCCCTCGACAGTAACCCTTGACCGATTGTCCGGAACAAGCAGTCTCACATTTTTTTGTGCCCCCATCACAAAAAGCGCCCCATTTTTGTGATATGTTTTTTTATTTTGATATTTATAATCCCCCCTTTTCCTAACTCTAACCACAGCATAAGTGTCTACCCTCCCATAACCCTAACCATAACCCCCCAGACTCCCCATCGCCCCACATTTTGTGCCCCATAACAAAATTAATTTGTGCCCCTATGAAGACAATCGTCCCATTTTCTTGCCCCTGTCACAAACACATAGATTAATGTACTTTTCACAATACTGCCATGAACTCCCTTGAGATCCCCTATAACCTTGCCCAAATTGGACAAGTACAATTTTTCATTCTGAAGTGGTCAAATTAGTTATTTCACATCACTACCAGTTTCAGAGCTTACCAGACTGATCCATAGGCTGCACAGGCAACCTGTGAAAAGCAGCCTCGCATGTGTGGAGTGCAGCTTTACAGCAAAATTGCATTGATAAATCTGATGTCCACCCTGTTGATGAACAGATGAAAGCTCTGATCAAATCTGATAAGAATCAGTTTGATAAAGGCGTTTTTTTTTTTTGTTTTTTTTTATTAGACAGTGGATCCACGTAAAAGGGTGTGCATCTTGGCTGCAGGGGTAGACCCACAAAATCGAGGGGTAGGAAAGAGCTGTAGCAATTTCAGACATTTTTTGCACATAACAATAATAATCTGTTTGTAATACTTTGAAAAAATAATATATTATTGTTATTATTGACTTAGTGTTTGTAACAGAATTAATTAGAATTTTAAGAATTAAGTAATTTTGTCTAAACACCTAGAAACTAGTATTTTGCTCGTGGGGATCCATGGGCTCTATATTGGGTAATGTTTATAAAATGGTTAGCTGTCATTTTTTCAAGGGTGGTAATAAATTTTGCAAAGTTTTATAATCATTTGAAATGGCATGTGAGTCTAGAATGGTTTTATACGTGTTCCTCTGGATCTGTCTGTGTTTTTTGTTTCTGGATTTGTCCTTGTCTGTGGTCTGTTGAGCATGCCCCCTTTTGATTTTCTGTGTGTATGTGCGCGCGTGCACCCCTGGGCCGTGTCTGTCTGGTGTAGGTGTGTCTCTGTCGTGTGGGTCCTGTATGTGTGTATGTCATTCATGTAGGTCTCATTTGTGTGGTTTCTTCAGCGTCTGTCATTCATGTGTGTTCTGTTTTGCTGTGTGCGTGCACCTGTGGTGTCCAAGTCTGAGTCTCGTGTGTGTAGGAGTGTCTCCCGCTGTCAGTCTCCTTCATGTTCCATCTGCTGTCTGTGTGTCCTTATCACTCCCCAGCTCCCGGTCCATCATCTCTGTGTTTTTGCTTCTGTCGTGTCTCTGTGTTCTCCCATCCTCTGTGGTCTTGGTCTTTGTGGTTGTGGTTCATTGGTGTCCTTATTTAATTCTCCGCAATACGTCACCTGACCTAGTTCTTCATTATGTTTGTTGCATTTGTCATGGGGTTTTTCTTTGAATCAATGTTTGAATCGTTCCTCAATTATCATGTTGTCTTTTGCATTTTGTGTTGCTTTAGAATTTCATGTGTCATTGTCATTTCCTGTTCCGATGTGATGTTTGCACCTGTTTCTCATTAGTTCATCTGCTTTTAAGCCACGGCCATTTGTCTTTCTGTTGCTGGTCAATTAACGTAAAGTTTCGTTGATGTGTCGTGGTGGTCAGTTCTCTTGGTCTCATTTTGTTGTAAGTTCCCCAGTTGGTTTATTGTGCACCCAGTTTTCCAACTATCATTAGTTTTGTCTTCACCATCGAACCTCCTGGTTTCCTCT
The DNA here is from genome assembly GCF_902500255.1 of Thalassophryne amazonica. Classification (NCBI taxonomy): domain Eukaryota; kingdom Metazoa; phylum Chordata; class Actinopteri; order Batrachoidiformes; family Batrachoididae; genus Thalassophryne; species Thalassophryne amazonica. Next base: position 41,026,453 of record NC_047110.1, on the reverse strand, counting down.
CAGCTTTGTGTTTTAGTGTTGGACTTTTTGTTGTACTCACATCTCTGCACCTGCTTGTTTGGTTTTTGCTCGTTGACATGGATTTAAAGCACCTTGGATTTTTAGAACGCATCCCTCTGTGTCCTGGCTGTCTGCTATTGGGATTCAACTTGACTCTGATTTAGCTCAAACGACAATAAGAATGTAATTATCAATGTTCATTGTTCACTGTTGCTACGTAATACAGTCGTCCTTCGTTTATCGCGGGAGTTACGTTGTAAAAATAGCCCGCAATAAGCAAAATCCGCGAAGTAGTCAGCGTTATTTTTTACAATTATTATAGATGTTTTAAGGCTGTGAAACCCCTCACTACACACTTTATACACTTTTCTCAAACAGGCATTAACATTTTCTCTAATTTTTCCTCTCATGTGTAAACACTCTCAAAGTTCAAACCTTAGTAGAAAAATAAGACCAACCTGTTTTCAGGCCCAATCATTTTTTTTTTTTTTGAGAAATAAAAATAGAACGTTTTCCTACAAATAATTATGATGGCTTTTAGAACTAACAAATATATTTTTAACGATCAACCTACGAGGTTGGACACATAAGAAATTATTAATAGTGACTGACCAGTATTTCACAGTTCCTCTGATCGCGCCTCTTCGTCCTGGCACCGCTCTTTTTCCACTGAGTCACAGGGTGTCTTTTTCTGAGTGAAGAAGACTGTTATGGGTGGTTGTTGGCGCTCTTTTTTCTTCTGGGGGAGAAGATTCTTATAAACAGACACGCAGAACACAATGCGTGTGCACTCCCTTCTCAGTGCCGCGACCAGCCTGCTTGATGAGGACACAGAACACAATGTGCTGTGTAAAAAAAAAAAAAAAAAAAGCATGCAAAATTGGACTAAAAAATCCTCGAAACTGCGAGGCTGCGAAAGGTGAACTGCGTTATAGCAAGGGACCACTGGATCCATAATTTCTCAAAAAATATTAGTCCTATCAAACGTCCGTTTTGGCGGCATTCACCCTTGACCCAAAATCCATAAGCATACCAAACAGCAAATGTCAGCTCTCCCCAGTTTGTGTTCAAATGTATACTCAACAAAAATATAAACGCAACACTTTTGGTTTTGCTCCCATTTTGTATGAGATGAACTCAAAGATCTAAAACTTTTTCCACATACACAATATCACCATTTCCCTCAAATATTGTTCACAAACCAGTCGAAATCTGTGATAGTGAGCACTTCTCCTTTGCTGAGATAATCCATCCCACCTCACAGGTGTGCCATACCAAGATGCTGATTAGACACCATGATTAGTGCACAGGTGTGCCTTAGACTGCCCACAATAAAAGGCCACTCTGAAAGGTGCAGTTTTGTTTTATTGGGGGGGGGGGGGGGATACCAGTCAGTATCTGGTGTGACCACCATTTGCCTCATGCAGTGCAACACATCTCCTTCGCATCATCCGTGAAGAGAACACCTCTCCAACGTGCCAAACGCCAGCGAATGTGAGCATTTGCCCACTCAAGTCGGTTACGACGACGAACTGGAGTCAGTTCGAGACCCCGATGAGGACGACGAGCATGCAGATGAGCTTCCCTGAGACGGTTTCTGACAGTTTGTGCAGAAATTCTTTGGTTATGCAAACTGATTGTTTCAGCAGCTGTCCGAGTGGCTGGTCTCAGACGATCTTGGAGGTGAACATGCTGGATGTGGAGGTCCTGGGCTGGTGTAGTTACACGTGGTCTGTGGTTGTGAGGCTGGTTGGATGTACTGCCAAATTCTCTGAAACGCCTTTGGAGATGGCTTATGGTAGAGAAATCAACATTCAATACACGAGCAACAGCTCTGGCTGACATTCCTGCTGTCAGCATGCCAATTGCACGCTCCCTCAAATCTTGCGACATCTGTGGCATTGTGCTGTGTGATAAAACTGCACCTTTCAGAGTGGCCTTTTATTGTGGGCAGTCTAAGGCACACCTGTGCACTAATCATGGTGTCTAATCAGCATCTTGATATGGCACACCTGTGAGATGGGATGGATTATTTCAGCAAAGGAGAAGTGCTCACTATCACGGATTTAGACTGGTTTGTGAACAATATTTGAGGGAAATGGTGATATTGTGTATGTGGAAAAAGTTTTAGATCTTTGAGTTCATCTCATACAAAATGGGAGCAAAACCAAAAGTGTTGCGTTTATATTTTTGTTGAGTGTACATACACGTATGCATACATGTACACAGAGGCCAATTCACTTTTAAGATGATTTATCGCCCCCTGCTGGAATGGTGCGTCAGTGCAGAATGTATTTATCAACATCCATTGTTCACTGTTGTCAGCTAATAGCTGTAGTTTCTCCAAAAATATTAGCCCCGTTCCATTTCAGCAGCGTCCATACTTGACCTAAAACATATAAGCATACCAAACAGCAAATGTTAAGTCTCCACAGTTTCTCCATGATAGAAGGTACACACTACACATGTTCTCTTCTTCCTTCTGGACTTCAGGTTTTGGTGTTCAGCTCCATCACTGGAAGTTTTTAAGTCTGTCTGGATTTAACAAGGTTCTCTGCACAGCAAATGTTGAAATATTCCTGAGTGAAGAAGTGAATAAATATATTTCTTCAAATATAAAGAAACACAAAGCAGTTAAAACAATGCATTTTAAAATGTTAACAAAAGCCATAATGTAATTCCACCTAACATTTCTTCTTCTTTGTCTTTCGGCTGTTCCCGTTAGGGATCGCCACAGCAGATCAATCGTTTCCATCTCACCCTGTCCTCTGTATCTTCCTCTGTCACACCAACCACCTGCATGTGCTAACTCAGCACATCCATGAACCTCCTCTTTGGTGGCTCCATCCTCAGCATCCTTCTCCCTATATACCCTGGGTCCCTCCTCTGCACATGTCCAAACCATCTCAATCTCGCCTATCAGAGCTGTCCCTCTGATATGTTCATTCCTAATCTTGTCCATTCTTGCCACTCCCAAAGAGAATCTCAACATCTTCAGCTCTGCCACCTCCAGTTCTGCCTCCTGTGTTTTTGTTAGTGCCACTGTCTCTAAACCATACAACATAGCTGGTCTCACTAATGTTTTGTAAACTTTCCCCTTCACTCTTGCTGATATTCTTCGGTCACAAATCACTCCTGCCACCTTTCTCCACCCACTCCACCCTACCTGCACTCTCTTCTTCACCTTTCTACCACACTCTCCATTACTTTGAACAGTTGACCCCAAATATTTAAATTCATCTACTTTCACCACTTCTATTCCTTGTAACTGCACTATTCCACTGGGCTCCCTCTCATTCACACACATGTACTCAGTCTTGCTACTACTGACTTTCATTCCCCTTCTCTCCAAAGCATATCTCCACTTCTCTAGACTAGACTCAACTTGCTCTCTACCGTCACTACAGATCACAATGTCATCTGCAAACATCATAGTCCATGGGGACTCCTGTCTGATCTCATCTGTCAACCTGTCCATCACCACTGCAAACAAGAAAGGACTAAGAGCTGATCCTTGGTGTAATCCCACCTCCACCTTGAATGAGTCTGTCATTCCGACTGCGCATCTCACCGCTGTCACACTATTCTTGTACATGTCCTGCACTACCCTAACATACTTCTCTGCCACTCCAGACTTCCTCATACAATGCCACAACTCTTCTCTTGGCACCCTATCATAAGCTTTTTCTAAGTCCACAAACACACAGTGTAACTCTTTCTGTCCTTCTCTGTACTTTTCCAACAGTATTCTCAGAGCAAACATTGCATCTGTAGTGCTCTTTCTCAGCATGAAACCATATTGCTGCTGACAGATCTTCACCTGTTTTCTAAGCCTAGCTTCTACTACTCTTTCCTATAACTTCATGCTGTGGCTGATCAACTTTATGACTCTGTAGTTACTGCAGCTCTGCACATCACCCATGTTCTTGAAAATAGGAACCAGCACATTTAATCTCCACTCCTCAGGCATCCTCTCACTTTCCAAGATTTTATTAAACAATCTGGTTAGAAACTCTACTGCCATCTCTCCTAGACATTTCCATGCCTCCATTGGAATGTCATCTGGACCAACTGCCTTTCCACTCTTCATCCTCTTCATAGCAGCCCTCACTTCTTCCTTGCTAATCTCTTTTACTTCCTGATTTACTCTCACCACATCATCCAGCCTTTTCTCTTGCTCATTTTCTTTATTCATCAACTCTTCAAAATATTCCCTCCACCGTCTCAGCACACACTCCTCACTTGTCAGCACATTACCATGTGCATCTTTTACCACCCTAACCTGCTGCACATCCTTTCCAGCTCTGTCCCTTTGTCTGGCCAATCGGTACAAGTCCTTTTCTCCTTCCTTACTATTCAACTTCTTGTACAGCTCGCAATATGCCTTTTCCTTTGCTTTTGCCACGTCTCTTCTCGCCTTACGCTGCATCTCCTTGTACTCCTGTCTACTTTCTTCATCTCTCCGACTATCCCAAAACTTTTTCGCCAACATCTTTCTCCTTATGCTTTCCTGGACCTCTTCATTCCACCACCAAGTCTCCTTGTCTTCCTTCCACTGTCCAGATGTCATACCCAGTATTGCCCTAGCTGTCTCCCTCACCACATCTGCAGTACTTTTCCAGTTGTCCAAAATTGCTTCCCCTCCAACTAGTGCTTCTCTCACCTGCTCGCTAAATTTCACACAACAGTCTTCCTCCTTCAGCTTCCACCATCTGATCCTTTGTTGAGCTCTCACTCTCTTCTTCTTCTTTACCTCTAAAGTCATCCTACAAACAACCATCCTATGCTGTCTAGTGACACTCTCTCCTGCTACCACCTTACAGTCTGTGATTTCTTTTAGCTTGCATCTCCTATAAAGAATGTAGTCCACCTGTGTGCACCTTCCTCCACTCTTATATGTTACCCTGTGCTCCTCCCTTTTCTTAAACTAGGTATTCACCACAGCCATTTCCATCCTTTTTGCAAAATCAACTACCATCTGTCCTTCCCCATTCCTATCCTTGATACCATATCTACCCATTACTTCCTCATCACCTCTGTTCCCTTCACCAACATGCCCATTGAAGTCTGCTCCTATCACCACTCTTTCATGCTTGGGCACACTCTCCACCACCTCATCTAACACACTCCAGAAATCTTCTTTCTCCTTCATCTCACAACCTACCTGTGGGGCATATGCACTGATGATATTCATCATCACCCCTTCAATTTCCAACTTCACGCTCATCACCCTGTCAGACACTCGCTTAACCTCCAACACACTTTTAACATACTCTTCCTTTAAAATGACCCCAACACCATTTCTCTTCCTGTCCTCACCATGGTACAACAACTTGTACCCACAGCCGACGCTCCTGCTCTTACTTCCCTTCCACTTGGTCTCTTGCACACACAATATGTCTACCTTTCTCCTCTCCATCATATCAGCCAGCTCTCTCCCTTTACCAGTCATACTACCAACATTCAAAGTCCCCACTCTCATTTCCACCCTTCTAGTTTTCTTCTTCTCCCGCTGTTCGTGGCAACGTTTTCCTCCTCTTCTTCGTCGTCTTCGCCCAGCAGTAGCCCAATTTCCACCGGCACCCTGTTGGGCAATAGCACCGGTGGCGGACGTTGTTAACCCGGGCCGCGACCGATTCGGTATGGGAATTCAATTCTGAGTCTGCATAGTTGGGTTGGCTTGTTTTACGCCAGATGCCCTTCCTGACGCAACCCTCCTCATTTATCTGGGCTTGGGACCGGCACTCAGAATGTACTGGCTGCACACCCCATGTGGCTGAGTTAATTCCACCTAACATTTAATTAACCAAATCACCAAAATACCACAAAACCTATTGCAGACCTAAAAAATTTAGTCTGTCTCTCTCTCAAATATATACACACACACACACACACACACACACACACACACACACACACACACACACACACACACACACACACACACCACACACACACACACACACACACACACACACACACACACACACACACACACCACACACACACACACACACACACACACACACTTTTGTAACTTTCCCATGTTACGTTTCAGGCATGTTTTATAAAGGCATGTTTTATAAATCACAGTTTACTGAATTTGAATGAAACTATCAATCAATCAATCAATTTTATTTATATAGCACCAAATCACAACAAACAGTTGCCCCAAGGCGCTTTATATTGTAAGGCAAGGCCATACAATAATTACGTAAAAACCCCAACGGTCAAAACGACCCCCTGTGAGCAAGCACTTGGCGACAGTGGGAAGGAAAAACTCCCTTTTAACAGGAAGAAACCTCCAGCAGAACCAGGCTCAGGGAGGGGCAGTCTTCTCCTGGGACTGGTTGGGGCTGAGGGAGAGAACCAGGAAAAAGACATGCTGTGGAGGGGAGCAGAGATCAATCACTAATGATTAAATGCAGAGTGGTGCATACAGAGCAAAAAGAGAAAGAAACACTCAGTGCATCATGGGAACCCCCCAGCAGTCTAAGTCTATAGCAGCATAACTAAGGTATGGTTCAGGGTCACCTGATCCAGCCCTAACTATAAGCTTTAGCAAAAAGGAAAGTTTTAAGCCTAATCTTAAAAGTAGAGAGGGTGTCTGTCTCCCTGATCTGAATTGTGAGCTGGTTCCACAGGAGAGGAGCCTGAAAGCTGAAGGCTCTGCCTCCCATTCTACTCTTACAAACCCTAGGAACTACAAGTAAGCCTGCAGTCTGAGAGCGAAGCGCTCTATTGGGGTGATATGGTACTATGAGGTCCCTAAGATAAGATGGGACCTGGTTATTCAAAACCTTATAAGTAAGAAGAAGAATTTTAAATTCTATTCTAGAATTAACAGGAAGCCAATGAAGAGAGGCCAATATGGGTGAGATATGCTCTCTCCTTCTAGTCCTCGTTAGTACTCTAGCTGCAGCATTTTGAATTAACTGAAGGCTTTTCAGGGAACTTTTAGGACAACCTGATAATAATGAATTACAATAGTCCAGCCTAGAGGAAATAAATGCATGAATTAGTTTTTCAGCATCACTCTGAGACAAGACCTTTCTAATTTTAGAGATATTGCATAAATGCAAAAAAGCAGTCCTACATATTTGTTTAATATACACTTTGAATGACATATCCTGATCAAAAATTACTCCAAGATTTCTCACAGCATTACTAGAGGTCAGGGTAATGCCATCCAGAGTAAGGTGTTGTGTGGGCCGCCAGAAGAGGAGGTACTGCTGGCCCACCACCAGAGGGCGCTCTGTCTGAAGTGCGGGCTTCAGGCACAGGAGGGCGCTGCCACCTTCCAAGAGCGGCCGGTGTGACAGCTGTCACTCATCGGCTATGACAGCTGTCACCAATCATCTGCGCCTCACCCCGCATAAAAGCAGGACAACACCTCCACCACGTCGCCGAGATATCGTTCTTCCAAGGAGGTAATATTCTCTGCTGTATTTAACACTGACAAATAATCTGAGCTCTTTTTGCAGCCGTTTTCCTGTGGTGTTTCCTTATCTGCTGGATTGGCGTTTGGTGTGATTAGCGACGGCTTCGCCTCACACCCCAACCAGATAAGTGGTTAAACAGGAGCTGCACGAGCGTGTGATTAGAGGTGGAGGTGGAATAACCACCATCCTTGTTACGGGGTGCACACACACCCACACCTGACTGTTTGTGCTCTTCGCCAGCAGTACCAGATCCGACACGCGGAGACGGTGGCCACCTGGGGAACTCGGGACCTGGCGGCTCCAGTATCCTCCTGGTTCGGTGGCGGAGGAAATCATGTGGTTCCGGTTCTTCTCCAGACGCACGTCTCCTATCGTCGAGCCTGCCCACAGGACACCTTTATTAATTGACCTTGTATTCATTCTATAATCTGCTGTGTGTAGTTGTGGCATTCACAACAGTAAAGTGTTCAGATTTAACTTCTCCTATTGTCCGTTTATTTGTGCCCCCTGTTGTGGGTCCGTGTCACTACACTTTCACAACATAAGGATCTGGTTAGACACCATGTTTCTAAGATTTGTGGGGCCAAGTACAATAACTTCAGTTTTATCTGAGTTTAAAAGCAGGAAATTAGAGGTCATCCATGTCTTTATGTCTGTAAGACAATCCTGCAGTTTAGCTAATTGGTGTGTGTAATCTGGCTTCATGGATAGATAAAGCTGGGTATCATCTGCGTAACAATGAAAATTTAAGCAATGCCGTCTAATAATACTGCCTAAGGGAAGCATGTATAAAGTGAATAAAATTGGTCCTAGCACAGAACCTTGTGGAACTCCATAATTAACCTTAGTCTGTGAAGAAGATTCCCCATTTACATGAACAAATTGTAATCTATTAGATAAATATGATTCAAACCACCGCAGCGCAGTGCCTTTAATACCTATGGCATGCTCTAATCTCTGTAATAAAATTTTATGGTCAACAGTATCAAAAGCAGCACTGAGGTCTAACAGAACAAGCACAGAGATGAGTCCACTGTCTGAGGCCATAAGAAGATCATTTGTAACCTTCACTAATGCTGTTTCTGTACTATGATGAATTCTGAAACCTGACTGAAACTCTTCAAATAGACCATTCCTCTGCAGATGATCAGTTAGCTGTTTTACAACTACCCTTTCAAGAATTTTTGAGAGAAAAGGAAGGTTGGAGATTGGCCTATAATTAGCTAAGCTAGCTGGGTCAAGTGATGGCTTTTTAAGTAATGGTTTAATTAACTAGCCACAATAATTATAGTATTGATGCTACAAGACTTATTTTGTCTTTAAGCATTTTCCTCCAGCATTTTTAGACATATAACTTTTCTCAACTTAAAAAGAAAACAAAAAACAGCGGAGGTTCTAAAGACAAATCTACCAGTTAAGTAACACCTCCATGTAGCAGCTACATACAAACAAAAATGTGCAGTTTCAATTAATTACAAATATAAAAGCCAAGATGATGGTTTGCATGGGCCCCTCATCTTGGCATTTATGTTTTTAATTAATTCATATCAAGTTGTAGAGACTTACTTTCAGTTTGAATTTAAGTAAGATAATTTTAGGTAAGAATTTGAGGATATAGTACTATTTGTGTTAACATTTTCTTATTATTACCATTTTTATTCTTGTGTTTATTTAAAATTAAAAGACACAAAATGTAATAGAAGATCCAATATTGGGCCATTATTGTAGCAAAGGAATTTGCAAATGAACACTTTTGCTACAATAATGGCCCCAAAATCCACTCATGTTCCTGATCTCTGAAACACAGAAAAAAAGACACCCTCAAACCAAATCAATGGATGTTCTTCGAGGGCCCCACCAGGCTTAAAATGGTAGGGGTGACCCATATTGTTGGTGCTTGTCCCGCTGGTGGTGTGAAGCTGTATAGCCACAGAGGCACATAAACAAGTCTCCACACGGGTACAAATCGCTTCACGAATATATGGATCTGTGGCAGGAGTGTAGCAAAAGTCTCGTGTAACAACACATAGAATCTAATGCCCCGATTGAGACACACATTTGTGGATCTGGTTACACACACAGAGATTGAAATACACACACACTGATTTTTTTAACATTTCTGGATCTGATTACATGAGATCAAAATACATATTGGCAAATAATTTTGCTACAATAGTGGCCCCATAGGCTTCCTCCCACATCCAAAGACATGCAGGTTAGATGAACTGGGAAAAAGACTGCTCCGTATCTGCTCGTTAAAAACAGCTGATCCTCTGCGACGCGTCAACAACTAACATTATTTTCCACTCAAATGCACCTAAACTCTCTTTGAGGACCACATGATGTGAAAACGTAATAAAATTTCTTACCTGTAAATCTGGTCGTGTTTTCTGCATAAATAAATGTTATCCATTCTTTGTGCTCAAACGCCAAAGCAGGGGTGAATCCAGATGGAATGGGGGCGTGGAGCAAGGATGTGCCCCCCCACAACACCCCTAGATTAAAGGTCCAGTTTTGAAGCCTTTTTTTTTTACTACAACTAGTAATACTACTTATAATAATAATAATAATAATAATAATAATAATTTTGACAAGTAAAATGTTTAGAGAGAATTTAAATGTTAGAAAAATGTTAGAAAGAATTTAAGTTACATTTATAAACAATGTAGGTTAGAAATGGCAAGTTTTACTGTTACAGTGCTGTCAACAGTTAAATATGAGGTCAAGAAAGAGGTCTTTATTTTACTTTTTATAAAACAAGTATTTATTTTGATTGAAGTCAAGAAAGGGTGACTATAAAGTGAGTTTTGGCAAAACAGGTATCATTGCCATGTTGCGATGGCAGAGGGTTGTTGTCGGCAGCTGGGGAAAGCAACTAAAAAAGTAACTATTAATCTAACGTAGTTACTTTTACAATGGAGTAATCAATAAAGTAACTAAGTTATTTTTTCAAGGAGTAATCAGTAATCAGGAATTGGATTACTTTTTCAAAGTAACTGTGGCAACACTGCTCATTAATGGGATTTATTGTCATTGCGGGCAGAATGCTGAAGAGACAATAGATCCCTGTGGTGAATGCAATCGTGAATAAATGGAATGCTGCAATGCTAATAAAATTTTACAGAAAGGACTTTCAGCTTTTAGAATAGGTAAGTTTTTTCTTGTTGACTGCGGGGAAAAGCAGCTGCTTCCTCTGGCTCAGGCTAAGAAATGCACCTGGAACACCGTATTATATCACGGAGGGACTTCTTTTGAAACACTGCACTTATTCACAAGCAATTTCCATGATAAGGAATTAAAATATTTCTAACAACAGGGATCTTATATGGAGAACAGTTTTTGGCAGGCTGTGATGATGAATCTGGCCGAAAGGACACAACAGGTCAGGTTAAGACTTTAGATTTAAAATCCTGAATTCAAATCCTGAATTATGCTCGTCATACAAAGACACAAATGTTGTGAAAGTGTAGTGACATGGACCCACAACAGGGGGCGCAAATGAACGGTCAATATATGAGCCAAAAGGTAACAATTTAATGTTGTGAAATGTGCACAACGAATATACAGACAATCTCAGAATGTGATTACAGTCAAATTACAAAGGTGACGTGTGGGCAGGCTCGAGGATAGAAGACGTCTGGCCTGAGAAGAGCCGGAACCACACGATTTCTGCCACCACCGAACCTGGTGAATACTGGAGCCGCCAAGTCCCGAATTCCCAGGTGATCACCGTCTCCGACTGTCGGATCTGGTACTGCTGGCGAGAACAAAGACAGTCAAGTGTGGGTGTGTGTACACCCAGTAACAACAGAGGTGGGAATGCCACCTCCACCTCTCACTCAATACGTTGCAGCGGTCTCAGATGAAAAGGAGCGCCGTCTTGCACAGCCTCCGAAAACACGACCGGTTCTCCTGCAAACACTCACAATAACAGATTTATAAATCTCACCAAAAGGGCTGAGAGTATTACCTTCAATGAAGTACGATATCTCGGCGATGAGGTGGAGATGACGTCTGGGTTTTATGGAGTGAGGTGATGAAGAATGAGTGACAGCTGTCAGGAAGTAATGAGTAACAGCTGTCACTCCCGGCTGTGTCCGTGGCGGCAGCGCCCTCTCGTGCCTGAAGCCCGCACTTCAGGCAGGGCGCCCTCTGGTGGTGGGCCAGCAGTACCTCCTCTTCTGGCGGCCCACACAACAACAAATCCAAGATGGCCGAGGGAGAAGGGGGTGCGTGAGTTTGCCTTGTCAAACACAGTATAATTCTAAGACATACGTTTGTGGATTAGGCAACAAACGCATTTAATTGTTGCATGAAGGCTTTATCTACACAACAGTTCAAAAGACCAAGTGCAAGGATGCCTAAATCAAGTCAAAAATGAAATGAAGTGTCTGAAACCACGCCACCACCAAAGCAGGAAATCTGTGTGAAGAGGAACGCTGCGACTGCAGGAGAAACTTGCGAAATTCTCAAAGAAGTCCCCAGTTCCGAAATGAAACAGCTGGGAATTTTGGTGAGCTAAAGAAGGAGGTTTCAGATATTAAACAGAACTTTGAACAATTAGAAAAAAGAATTGATGACACAGAGCAGAGGACTGCGCATAATGAGGATAGAGAAATGGATTTAACAAAAGTTTTATTCCATGTACTGCGCAAACAGAAGCAACTTGAAGATAAATGCCAAGAAATGGAGGGACGTGCACGAAGAAAAAAACTTAAGAATTTATTCTGTTCCAGAATAAAGTGTACTAATTAATTTTAATGACTGCTGGACAATTGACGCGAGCCAAAGACACTGAGTGTCAATTCTATGATTTTGAGTATGATTTGGACTCAGACACGAACTTGCACACATTTGTATCTGATACATGTAAGTATTATACTGAAAGTGACTTTAAAAACAGTATTGAAATTGGTAAAGCATTTTCCTTACTTCATTTCAATTGTCGCAGCATGTATTCTAATTTTGTTGAAATCAGAAATTATTTGGAAACGTTTCAGAACAGATTGAATGTTGTGGCTTTGTCTGAGACATGGCTGAATGAGGATAAAGGGGTTGACTTTCATTTTGGTGGTTATGAATTATTTTATGTTAATAGAACTAACAGAAAAGGTGGAGGTGTTGCCTTATTTGTTTGCAGTGATTTTAAATGCAAAAAAGTCGAATGCATGACCACTGCAGTTGAAGATTTGATGGAATGTTTAACTATTGAGATTGAAATGGAGAAGCAAAAAATATTTTGGTTTCATGTATATATAGAGCTCCTGGTTGTAGTGTAAAAACATTTATAGATAAATTGGATTAAATTTTATTTTGTTTGAATGACAATAAAACATTTATAATTTGTGGAGATTTCAATATTAATCTTTTTAATGTATCTACTGATATGAATAGTTCAAACTTCCTAGACATCATGTACAGTAAAGGTCTTTATCCAGCCATCACTAAGCCTAGTCGAGTCACTTCCAGCTGTGCTACATTAATAGACAATATATTTTTAAATGTAGGCCTAATAGAAAATACAGTTAAAAGTGGTCTTCTAATAAATGACATAACTGATTATCTCCCTGTATTTATAGCATATTCCTGCCAGGTCAAGGAAACTGAGCATAAAAAAGGTAACAAAATAATTAGAATTAGGACTGAGGAAAATCTCATTAGATTTAGGAAAGATCTTATGAAAGAAGAATGGGACAGGGTATGTAAAAGTAATAATGCAAATAAGGCATATGATGAATTCTTGAGTAGATATTTAATGTTGTATGATAAGAACTGTCCAATTAAAATATTAGAAGAACAAAAGAAATTTGATGGCAAACCCTGGTTAACAAAGGGGATTTTAAAAGCATGTAAAACAAAGAATAAATTGTATAGAGATTTCATAAAATTCAAAACAGAATATGCTGAAAAACGATATAAGGCGTATAAAAATAAGTTGACAAATATTAAGAGAAATGCAAGAAAAGATTATTATTCATTGTTGTTATCTGAAAACAAAAGTAATATTAAGGAAACATGGAAAGTGTTAAGGGACATAATTGGTAACAAAGTGTCTCATATTCATCCATCTTATTTATTTAATGACCAAAATAAAGAAATAAGTGTTGCAGAAATGGCAGAAGAATTTAATTCATATTTTGTCAACGTCAGTCCATCTCTTGCAAATGCCATTCATTCAAATGATACAGAGGAGAACTGGAGACTTGAAAGTAAAGTTTTAAAATCCTTCTATCTTTGTGAAGTTGATGAGTGTGACATAATTGCCACTGTATCTAAAATGAAGGGCAAAAAATCATGTGATTATGATGGTTTGGATATGTTTATTGTAAAGAAAACTATAGTTTGCATTGCTAAGCCTTTGAAATTCATCATTAATCTTTCTTTTAACACTGGTGTCTTTCCAAATAAAATGAAGGTGGCTAAAGTCATACCCCTTTTTAAGTCAGGTGACTGTCACAGTCTCACCAACTATAGGCCTATATCTTTGCTTTCACAGTTTTCCAAAGTTCTGGAAAAAATATATGTAGATAAATTTGATTATTTTATTGAAAAACATGGCCTGTTACATGATAGTCAGTTTGGATTTAGAAGCAATCGATCAACAGCATTAGCATTAATGAAAATAACAGAGAACCTTGCTACAGAATTGAATAACAAAAAACATACAATTGGAGTTTTTGTCGATTTTAAAAAAGACTTTTGATACTCTTGATCATCAAATTTTATTAGCCAAGTTACAGGCGTATGGAATTAGAGGGGTCGTGTTAAAATGGATGACAAGTTATTTAGAAAACCGACAGCAGTATGTTGAATATGCAGGACAGGAAATTTTGCTATTTTGAGCAAAGTAAAATTTTTGGTTAATTTTAATGCAATGAGAATTTTGTATTGCTCCTTAATTCTGCCATATTTTATGTATTGCTTGGAAGTCTGTGGTAATTCCTATAATTCTAATTTAATGCCTTTATTTATTTTACAAAAAAAAGTGATACGAGTTCTGCATAGAGCTCCTCCAAAAGCGCACACTTCTGGACTCTTTTTGAAGTCAGGGCTGTTAAAACTTAAAGACCTTATTTCTTTACAGACATTGATAATCATGTTTAAAGCTCGACATAATTTGTTACCACAAACTTTGAAAAATATTTTTATTATGAATGATGAAAATAGTAGACGAAATCTTGATTTTAAATTACCCTTTTCGAGAACAACACTTAAACAAATGAGTGTCTCATATGCTGGAGTTAAGTTATGGGACTCTTTGGGAAATGAATTAAAATTATGTTCAAATATTATTCAATTCAAATATTAATTTAAAAAAGAAATGTTGAAGTCTTATTTGTAAAAACAATGTAAAAAAAAAATCATACTGTATGTGGCCATCTATGTTAATTGTTTATTGTATTTTTTGTGTGAGAATGGGGTAGGGACTAAATAAGACTTATAGTCTTCATTCTACTCCTGTTCTTACTGTGAATGTATTGTGTTTGTACTGTACATTCTCATGTAAAAGAACAAATAAATTGAAAATTGAAAAATTGAATTTACTCTATGTGCTGGGGTAGCCAACAGGTTTGCTTCACATGATACAAATATTTGTTTTGGTAATTAAAAAATGGAAAATACAGAACCTAACAGCTTTCTTCCTGTTCACTGAGAATTGTTTAGGATGGAAATAACAGAGACATTAACAGCATCTGGTTCAGACAGAAACAGTAAAATGTCTGTCGGGTTGGACATGGTTCGCATTCAGATAGAAATAGCACTGTAGTGTGGACTCATTCAGCCATTAATTTTCTGAAATGGCAGCAGCAGACTAAGCAGCTCATCCCACACTTCCTTATCCTCAGTCAAGCTAGTCCTCTAACTCTTCTTTATTCCCAAGCCAGCTGTTATATATACTGTATGCACTACAGCTTTTCAGCCATTTTCAGTGGCTTTGTGTGGAGGTAAATACTTCTTGAAACAGTGCTGTGTTTATGGAACATTTTTTGAAAATGACAAAGATTATATAGGGAAAATTTCAATTCAGCGTGGACAGGGCTATAATCTGCTGTAATAATGTCTATGTTGTTCACCTTGAATTGCTTTATGACCTCCACAACAGTAATGAGTCTCCACTTGTCTCCAGTCACAGAGAAGGGTGAACCCGAGCTGGTCCTTCATTAATATTAAAGTCTTCTGACTGATCCCTGCTGACACTCCTTTAAGTAACTCTTAGTTGTTGATGGCTATCTCTGGCGCCTGTCTGTTCTCGAAACCTCTTGATTAGCAAGCAAGAAATGGTGCACAAACAGTCATGTGCTGTTCTCATTATGCTCTGATACTGCTGCTGAACTTCATGTGACACGCAGGCATGCAAAACAAACTACAACCAGGTGGCAGTTTAACTCATTATTGGCCTTATGGTGCTGGTGCTGGGGTCAGCAACATTTTCATAATTCCCATCAATTCATCACACACAAACACGGTGCATGCTTCTATGCAGGTACGCCAAAATACTTGTGCATTTACAGACAGGCATAAAACAAATACATAGGTATGTCCAGAGGTGTCGACTCCTTGTTACCCACCACTACAATGTAGCACCATGGCCTCGATTCATCCTAATTAAATAAATACATTAATGCTGTCTCAACAAAAACCTGAGTTTGGAACTGCAGACAAAAGACTGTGATTTCCCTCTCAGTTGAGAAATTCCTAAGTCATCTGGAGATCTTCAGATAAGCTTGGAGACATCCCCCATGGGCCAACACTGGGATTCACAGCAAAACAAAACTGTAATTCAAAGTTCTTCAAAGGGGAGCCCTTGCCTTTTTATCAGTGAATTTTCGGTCATTATGAATGACATGACATTATAATGGCTTCACGTCAGAATCTGAGTTTCTCCAGGCCAGGAGAACCCAAACTTTATGACCTCACGCCAAGGCCAGACCCTCTCAAGACTGTGAGACGATATCCCTTCCACAACACAGGGCCATAAAACTTTGTCTTGATAACAGCTATTATCTTTAGGTTTAAGTGAAGAAAGACATTCTTTAAAAATAAAAGAATTGCATCAGTATTCTTTGATTCATATATCTAAAAACTTATAATGTTGGTGGTATTGATTAATCAAATGAAATGCTTTGCATATAATTATTCCATTTTATCGACATGTGTTATTGTTACTGATATGTGTTTAAGTGTTTCTGCATTGAATATGTTGGTGGTGAAATATTCTGTTATTCAAAGGATGTGTCTGACTATTAATAATGTGTATCCATTCGAGTGTCTTAGAACAGATGATATGTCAAAATAGTTAATATGTTTAAATAATTGAATCATTCATGTCTGCACTGCAACCACATGAAGTTATCTGTGAAACTACACACCCTAAATGGGTGGAGTTTGGTGACATTAGTCCCCCTTTAAAAAAATTAGAACAGAGTCTTGCCGCTCTCTCTCGCTGTCTCTCCCCGCTCTCTTGCTCTGGCCACTCTCTTCTCTCTTCCTTTCCTAAATGCTTAATTTTTATTCTTGGGCCAAGGCCCCATTGCTAAGCTAAGCTACCACGTGGCATTCATTCTTTGTTCATTTTAGATCATTTTAACAAAGTTTTAACCTGATGCGTTAAGGTGTGTCAAGTCTTTTGAATTTTTAAGAGAACGTCCGAGCTAACTTATCTAATTAATAGCGAATTTACAGAAAAGCGACCCTCCTTTTCTATCAGCTATTTTGTTTTTTCAATGCTTTTAAAGTTTTAACTTTTTCCTAAATTCACAACGATTTTTAATCTGGCTCCAACAAACCTTTTAAAAGCTACCAGAAACCATTTTCAACAAACACCTTCCACCTTTGGGTTCCTGCAAGCTGACGACGGTGCTGATTTCAAACCATCATCCATCCTGTCAGTAAAGCCAACACAAGCCTTTGGGATCCCTTGGGCAGACCGCTGAGTTAACCCCTTGACCCAAGTGAGCACGACGGACGGACGGACAGATCCCTCCAAACCACCTTTTTAACGGACCAGCTAAGTGACCCAGTTAAAGGTTCCAGAAAAGGGTTTCTTGTTAATAGATACAAACTGGCTCCTCCTTATTATTATTCTTCCTTTTAAACATATTCATATGTTTGTTTAATATTTTTCTTAATTGTCTTCAAATTTCATCTCTAAATTCTAATCAGATATATTCATTTAAAGTCTTTAAGCTTTATCTCTCTCTTTCAACATCTCATGAGTTAGTAAGAAAATTGTTTCCATCAATGAACTTATTTAATCACTGTCAACAAAATGCCAGTAAACTGTTAATTTCTTGTAAATAAATTGTAAATATTTCTGCTGTGGTTCATTTTGTGTTCAGAAGAAAACCCTTGGTTAATTGTATTGTGAATTCAAACTTCAGATCAGAGACTGAATAATTGAGACTGATTAATTCCTTTGAGACTGATAAATTAATGAAAGTTTAAATTAAAGTACCTATGCTATAAATAGGTGGTGCCCCCAAATAATTAAATAAGTATTAAACCCTAAATTGTTAATTATTTTGGTGACTCATCAGATGGGACCTAACCCAATGTAATTCAATTTGGGAGTTTAACTGCTTATTCACTACCCTCTTATGGTGCTCCAGTGTGAGCCAATCCAGATTTAACTAAATGGTTACTGTTGTGAAAGTGTCATGACACGGACCAACAACAGGGGGCGTTAATGAACGGACAATGGATAAGCCAAAAGTAACAATTTAATGTTGTGAATCGCACAACGACGTACAGACAATAACAATATGGTGGACTGTCAATTATACACCAGGTGACGTGTGGGCAGGCTCGATGATAGAAGACGCCTGGCGAGAGAAGAGCCGGATCCCACACAGCTTCCAACACCAACGGAGCTGAAGAACACCGGAGCCGCCAAGCCCTGCGCCCCAGGTGGCTGCTGTCTTCAGCAGTCAGACCCGGTACTGCTGGCAGAGAACAGAGACAGTCCTGATGAGTGTGAGTTCGCACACTCAGTAATCCCACAGTCTGTATTCAGTAAGGAGGGAGCACCTCCACCTCCAATCACACACTCGTGCAGCTCCTGTCTAACCACTTATCTGGTTGGGGTGTGAAGCGAAGCCGTCGCTGATCACACCAAACGCCAATCTCACAGATAAGGCAACACCACATGAAAACGGCTGCAAAAGAAGTTCAGACTATTACACAAGGTTTTGTTCAGCAGAGAAAATTACCTGAATGGTAGCTGATTTCTCGGTGGGGAGGTGGAGTTGCAGTCCGGCCTTTATGGTGGTGGTGATGAGTAGTGGATGAGTGACAGCTGGTACGGATGATGAGTGACAGCTGTCACTCCTGGTCGCTCCGACGCCCCCTCTCGTGCTTGAAGCCCGCACTTCAAGCAGGGCGCCATCTTGTGGTGGTGGGCCAGCAGTACCTCCTCTTCAGCGGCCCACACAACAGGACTCCCCCCCTCAACGGGCGCCACCAGGCTTGTCCGGGTGACGGGTGTAGAAGTCGGCCAGGAGGGCCGGGTCCAGGATGAAGCTCCTCTTCACCCAGGAGCGCTCTTCGGGGCCATAACCCTCCCAGTCCACCAGATACTGGAACCCCCGGCCCTTTCGACGGACATCCAGGAGCCGGCGTACCGTCCACGCGGGCTCCCCGTCAATGATCCGGGCAGGAGGCGGCGCTGGTCCCGGGGCACACAGTGGTGAGGTATGGCAGGGCTTGAGTCTTGACACATGAAACACGGGGTGTATCCGCAGTGAAGCTGAAGCTGCCAGCTTCACTGCGGCCGGACTGAGGACTTTGAGTATGGGAAATGGTCCGATGTACCTGTCCTTTAGTTTGTGGGATTCCACCTGCAGGGGGATGTCCTTAGTGGATAGCCAGACCTCCTGCCCGGGCTGGTATGCAGGGGCCGGGGAACGCCGGCGGTCTGCATGGGCCTTAGCCCTCGTCCGGGCTCTGAGCAGGGCAGAACGGGCGGTACGCCACACCCGACGGCACTTCCTCAGATGGGCCTGGACCGAGGGCACCCCGACCTCTCCCTCCACTAGCGGATACAATGGGGGCTGGTACCCCAAACACACCTCAAATGGGGAGAGGCCGGTGGCAGATGAGACTTGGCTATTATGAGCGTACTCGATCCAGGCCAGATGGTCACTCCAGGCCGTCGGGTGCGTGGAGGTCACGCAGCGGAGGGCCTGCTCCAGTTCCTGGTTCGTCCGCTCTGCCTGCCCGTTCGTCTGGGGGTGGTACCCAGACGAGAGACTGACGGTGGCCCCCAGTTCCCTGCAGAAGCTCCTCCAGACCTGGGAGGAGAACTGAGGACCACGATCCGAGACAATGTCTGATGGAATCCCATGCAGACGCACGACGTGGTGGACCAGGAGGTCTGCAGTCTCCTGGGCCGTCGGGAGCTTCGGGAGGGCCACGAAGTGGGCTGCCTTGGAGAACTGGTCCACTGTTGTTAAGATGGTGGTGTTGCCCTAGGACGGCGGGAGGCCCGTGACAAAGTCCAGGCCAATATGAGACCAGGGGCGACGAGGCACGGGCAGAGGCTGGAGGAGGCCTTGGGCCTCGTGGTGGTCGGCTTTGCCCCTGGCACAGGTGGTGCAGGCCTGGACATACTCCCGGATGTCGGCTTCCATAGACGCCCACCAGAAGCGCTGCCGGACCACTGCCATGGTCCTTCGCACCCCTGGATGACAGGAGAGCTTGGAACCGTGACAGAAGTCAAGGACCGCAGCCCTGGCCTCTGGTGGGACGTACAACTTGTCCTTCGGACCTGTCCCCGGGCCCGGGCTCCATGTCAGGGCCTCCCGGACAGTCTTCTCCACGTCCCAGGTAAGGGTGGCCATGACAGTGGACTCGGGGATGATGGTGTCAGGGGGGGGTCTGACGGCTCGGTCTTGACCTCCTCTTCATGCACCCGGGACAGGGCGTCAGATCGTTGTTTTTTTGTCCCGGGGCGGTAGGTGATCCGGAAGTCAAAACGCCCGAAGAACAGCGACCAGCGGGCTTGCCTGGGGTTCAGACGCTTCGCGGTCCGGATGTACTCCAGGTTCCGATGGTCCGTGAAAACCGTAAATGGTACCGATGCTCCCTCCAACAGGTGTCTCCACTCCTCAAGAGCCTCCTTCACTGCAAGAAGTTCCCGATTGCCGACGTCATAGTTTCGGTCGGCTGGGGTCAACGTGCGGGAAAAGTAGGCACATGGATGGAGAACCTTGTCGGACTCCCCGCTCTGGGATAGCACGGCTCCTATCCCTGAGTCAGAGGCGTCCACTTCAATTATGAACTGGCGCTTGGGATCGGATGCACCAGAACCGGTGCAGTCGAGAACCGGCGTTTCAACTCCCTAAACGCGGCTTCGCACCGATCCGACCAGGTGAAGGGGACTTTTGTGGAGGTCAGGGCTGTCAGGGGGCTAACTACCTGACTGTAGCCCTTGATGAACCTCCGGTAGAAATTTGCAAAACCGAGGAACTGTTGTAGTTTCCTACGGTTCGTTGGTTGGGGCCAATGTCTCACCGCCGCAACCTTGGCCGGATCAGGGGCGACGGAGTTGGAGGAGATTATGAACCCCAGGAAAGACAAAGAAGTGTGGTGGAACTCACACTTCTCGCCCTTCACAAACAGCCGGTTCTCCAACAACCGCTGTAGGACCTGACGTACATGCTTGACATGGGTCTCAGGATCCGGAGAAAAGATGAGTATATCGTCTAGATATACGAAGACAAACCGATGCAGGAAGTCCCGCAAGACGTCATTAACCAATGCCTGGAACGTCGCGGGCGCATTGGTGAGGCCGAACGGCATGACCAGGTACTCAAAGTGACCTAACGGGGTGTTAAATGCCGTCTTCCACTCGTCTCCCTCCCGGATCCGAACCAGGTGATAAGCATTCCTAAGATCCAATTTCGTGAAAATTTGGGCTCCATGCAGGGGCGTGAACACTGAATCCAACAGAGGTAACGGGTATCGGTTGCGAACCGTGATCTCGTTCAGCCCTCTGTAATCAATGCATGGACGGAGTCCGCCGTCCTTCTTGCCCACAAAAAAGAAACCAGCACCCATCGGGGAGGTGGAGTTCCGGATCAACCCGGCAGCTAACGAGTCCCGGATGTAGGTCTCCATTGATTCACGTTCCGGACGTGAGAGGTTGTACAGCCTGCTGGACGGGTACTCAGCGCCCGGTATCAAATCAATGGCACAATCGTACGGACGGTGCGGGGGCAGCGTGAGTGCCAGATCCTTGCTGAAGACGTCAGCAAGGTCGTGGTACTCGGCTGGCACCGCCGCCAGATTGGGAGGGACTAAAACCTCCTCCTTAGCTGTCACACCGGGTGGAACCAAGGATCCTAAACACTCCCGGTGGCAGGTTTTGCTCCACTGAACCACAACCCCAGACGACCAATCAATCTGGGGATTGTGTTTTAACACCCATGGAAAACCCAAAATCACTCGGGAGGTAGAAGGTGTTACATAAAACACAATCTCCTCCCTGTGATTCCCAGACACCACCAATGTCACTGGCTGTGTCTGGTGTGTGATTAGTGGAAGAATGGTGCCATCTAGTGCCCGCACCGACAATGGTGACGGTAAGGCCACTAGAGGGAGCCCAACCTCCTTTGCCCATCTGCTATCCAGCAGATTCCCCTCCGACCCCGTGTCCACCAGTGCTGGGGCGTGAAGGGTTAGATCCCCACTCAGGATTGTGACTGGGATACGTGCAGATCGTCGGGGTCTCCCCACGTGGGTGTTGTGACCCACCCTTAGCCCAGTCTCTAAGGACGAGTACTGCTGTTTTGACCGTTTGGGGCATTCTCTCTGTGTGCTCGGTAGAGCTGCAGAGAAAACACTCTCCACGGATCAGCCTCCTTTGTCTCTGATCTGATCGCTTTTTGGCCCTGTTCGTTTCCCTAGCAACGTCAGCAGGGGGAGCTGTCGTCACGTGGAGAGCCCTGGCAACGGAGCGTGGGGAAGTCGGCTCCCTTTCGGACCCGGGAGGAAGAGGGACGGCTTGTGCCTGACCACGCCCTTCGTCTCACTCCCGTCGATGTTCTGTTAATCGGTTGTCTAACCGTATAACCAGGTCGATAAGCGCATCTAAATCCTGCGGCTCGTCCTTCGCCACCAGGTGCTCCTTAAGGACCAGAGACAGTCCGTTTACAAAGGCGACGCGGAGCGCAACAGCATTCCAGCCGGCTCGCACTGCTCCGACGCCCCTGCCGTATCGACAGCAGCACACTTGAAGCAGTCTCGCCTCTATGAGGGTGGTCGAACACCTGTCGGAACTCCCTCACAAACTCAGTGTAAACCGTTAGGAGCCGTGAATTCTGCTCCCAAAGCGTCGTAGCCCAGGCGCGTGCCTCTCCTCGAAGCAAATTTATAACGTAAGCCACCCGGCTAGCGTCTGACGCGTACATGACGGGACGCTGTGAAAAGACGAGCGGGCACTGCATCAAGAAGTCCGCGCACGTCTCCACACAGCCTCCGTACGGCTCCGGAGGGCTTATGTATGCTTCAGGGGAAGGTGGGGGGGTTCGTTGAATGACCAGCGGAATGTCTGTTTCTGGCACACAGTCAGCAGGAGGAGGTGCCGCAGCAGCGCCCTGAGCATGCGCTTCCACCTCGGCGGTGAGAGCCTCCATCCTACGATTGAGAACACTGCGCTGCTCGGTAACTAAGTCCAACCGAGCGGTAAAGGCGGTTAGGATATGCTGCAGCTCACCCAACACGCCTCCTGCTGGCGCCTGTGCACCTCGCTCTTCCATTGGCTGTTCAAGCGATGGTTGATGCCCCTCGGGATCCATGACGCTGGCCGAGAAATCCTGTTGTGAAAGTGTCGTGACACGGACCCACAACAGGAGGCGTTAATGAACGGACAATGGATAAGCCAAAAGTAACAATTTAATGTTGTGAATCGCACAATGACATACAGACAATAACAATATGGTGGACTGTCAATTATACACCAGGTGACGTGTGGGCAGGCTCGACGATAGAAGACGCCTGGCGAGAGAAGAGCCGGATCCCACACAGCTTCCACCACCAACGGAGCTGAAGAACACCGGAGCCGCCAAGCCCTGCACCCCATGTGGCCGCTGTCTTCAGCAGTCAGACCCGGTACTGCTGGCAGAGAACAGAGACAGTCCTGATGAGTGTGAGTTCACACACTCAGTAATCCCACAGTCTGTATTCAGTAAGGAGGGAGCACCTCCACCTCCAATCACACACTCGTGCAGCTCCTGTCTAACCACTTATCTGGTTGGGGTGTGAAGCGAAGCCGTCGCTGATCACACCAAACGCCAATCTCACAGATAAGGCAACACCACAGGAAAACGGCTGCAAAAGAAGTTCAGACTATTACACAAGGTTTTGTTCAGCAGAGAAAATTACCTGAATGGTAGCTGATTTCTCGGCGGGGAGGTGGAGTTGCAGTCCGGCCTTTATGGTGGTGGTGATGAGTAGTGGATGAGTGACAGCTGGTACGGATGATGAGTGACAGCTGTCACTCCTGGTCGCTCCGACGCCCTCTCGTGCTTGAAGCCCACACTTCAAGCAGGGCGCCATCTTGTGGTAGTGGACCAGCAGTACCTCCTCTTCAGCGGCCCACACAACAGGTTACATCTTTATGGTCCCCCGTGTGGAGGCTTTATTAAATATCCGCTACATACATTTATTGGTGCTCCCGTGTGGAGGCTCTAATAAATAAATACACTACATTATTTTGGTGCCCGTGTGTGACGTTTTATTCAGTAAACATATTACAACGATCTGGATTGGTTCCTCTGCACTGGTGGTGCCTCTCAATCAACAGGACTGTTTCAGGGGCAAGGGCCCTTCTTGCTGTTGTAGACACTTGTCTCTGTGGGCCATGAACACGGGGCCTATTTTTGTGCTGCCATGATCATTGCCACTGTGCTGTCATTCAGCTTGTTCTAGCAAGTGGTAGGATTTCTTTATTTCAGCTACTGACTCAATCCACTAGTGATACATCTCATGGGGGGGTTTGGTCTCCTGTGACAACTCATCTACCTCTCCAGGAAGCATCACATTATCGTGGTGGAGAGGTTTGTGTGCCGCTATGATCCTGAACGTTGTGTTGTCTGGAGCCTTTGTGCTCCTGGTAGGGTCTCCAATGGTAAATTGGTCTCAGGCGAGAGGCCAGACTAAGAATGGTTCACAAGACACCATGACAGAATGAGGCAGAGGAAACGTGACCCGGCCTGGAAGAAGCCCGGGGCCCCCATCTGGAGCCATCAGCGAGCACCTGGTGGCTGGGCTTGCCATGGAGTCCAGTCGGGCAGAGCCCAAAAAGGCAACATGGACCTTCCATCGCCACCCTGTGGGCTCACCATTCACAGTGGGAACTGTTGGTGTCAGGTGTGCTGTCCCATAGGTGGCAGCGAAAGTCGAGGGCCTCGGCGGACCAGATCCAGGCAGCAGGGGCAACCTCTGGGGTTGTGGATTGTCACCTCAGTGTGGGGGGAGGAGCCAGAGCTTGTGCGGGAGGTGAAACGATACCAGTTAGATCTGGTGAGCCTCAACTCCATGCACAGCTGGAACCACTCTTCTTGATAAGTGTTGGACCTTATTTTTTCTGGAGTTGCCCAGGGTGTGAGGCGCCGGGTGGGTGTGGGGATACTCACAAGTCCCTTGCTGAGCACCACTACATTGGAGTTTACCCTGGTAGATGAGAGGGTTGTCTCCTTGCGCCTTTGAGTGGTGGTGGTTGTGGTGGGGACTCTGACTGTTGTTTGTGTGTATGCACCAAACAGCAGTTTGGAGTATTTGGCCTTCTTGGAGTCCCTGAGTGGAGTCCTGTATGGGGCTCTAGTGGGAGACTCTATTGTTCTGTTGGGGGACTTCAACGCACATGTGAGCAATGACAGAAACACCTGGAAAGGCGTGATTGGGAGGAATGGCCTCCCTGAGCTAAACCCAAATGGTCGTTTGTTATTGGGCTTCTGTGCTAGTCATGGACTGTCAATAACGAACACCATGTTCAAACATAAGGATGCTCATGAGTGTACATGGTACCAGAGCACCCTGAGCCGAACATCACTGATCATTTTTGTGATCATAACATCTGATCTGAGGCTGCATGTTCTAGACACTCAGGTGAAGACAGGGGCAGAGCTGTCAACTGATTACCATCTGGTGGTGAGTCAGATCAGAGGGTGGGGGAGGACTTTGGGCAGACCTGGTAACCCCAAACGTACAGTAGTGTTCAGAATAATAGTAGTGCTATGTGACTAGAAAGATTAATCCAGGTTTAGAGTATATTTCTTATTGTTACATGGGAAACAAGGTACCAGTAGATTCAGTAGATTCTCACAAATCCAACAAGACCAAGCCTTCATGATATGCACACTTCTAAGGCTATGAAATTGGGCTATTAGTAAAAAAAATGTAGAAAAGGGGGTGTTCACAATAATAGTATTGTGGCATTCAGTCAGTGAGTTCGTCAATTTTGTGGAACAAACAGGTGTGAATCAGGTGTCCCCTATTTAAGGATGAAACAAGCACCTGTTGAACATGCTTTTCTCTTTGAAAGCCTGAGGAAAATGGGACGTTCAAGACATTGTTCAGAAGAACAGCGTAGTTTGATTAAAAGTTGATTGGAGAGGGGAAAACCTATACGCAGGTGCAAAAAATTACAGGCTGTTCATCTACAATGATCTTCAATGCTTTAAAAGGGACAAAACCCCCCAAAAAAACCAGAGACACGTGGAAGAAAACAGAAAACAACCATCAAAATGGATAGAAGAATAACCAGAATGGCAAAGGCTCGCCTGTTGATCAGCTCCAGGATGATCAAAGACCGTCTGGAGTTACCTGTAAGTGCTGTGACAGAAGATGCCTGTGTGAAGCTAATTTATTTGCAAGAATCCCCCGCAAAGTCCCTCTGTTAAATAAAAGACATGTACAGAATAGGTTACAGTTTGCCAAAGAACACATCAACTTGCCTAAAGAGCAATGGAGGAATATTTTGTGGACTGATGAGAGTAAAATTGTTCTTTTTGGGTCCAAGGGCTGCAGACAGTTTGTGAGACGACCCCCAAACTCTGAATTCAAGCCACAGTTCACAGTGAAGACAGTGAAGCATGGTGGTGCAAGCATCATGATATGGGCATGTTTCTCCTACTATGGTGTTGGGCCTATATATCGCATACCAGGTATCATGGATCAGTTTGGATATGTCAAAATACTTGAAGAGGTCATGTTGCCTTAAGCTGAAGAGGACATGCCCTTGAAATGGGTGTTTCAACAAGTCATTGACCCCAAACTCACTAGTAAATGAGCAAAATCTTGGTTCCAAACCAACAAAATTAATGCCTCGCAGATGTACAGAAATCATGAAAAACCGTGGTTATACAACTAAATGCTAGTTTAGTGATTCACAGGGTTGCTAAAAAAGCAGTTTGAACATAATAGTTTTGAGTTTGTAGCGTCAACAGCAGATGCTACTATTATTGTGAACACCCACTTTTCTATTTTTTTACTAATAGCCCAATTCCATAGCCTTAAGAGTGTGCATATCATGAATGCTTGGTCTTGTTGGATTTGTGAGAATCTACTGAATCTACTGGTACCTTGTTTCCCATGTAACAATAAGAAATATACTCAAAACCTGGATTAATCTTTTTAGTCACATAGCACTAGTATTATTCTGAACACTACTGTATAGTGCGGGTGAACTGGGAACATCTGGAGGAGCCCATTGTCTGACATTTCTTCAACTCACACCTCCAACTGAGCTTTTCTAGCATCCCTCTGGGGGTTGGGGGCATTGAACTGGAATAGGCAATGTTCAAAGCTTCTATTGCTGAAGCTTCAGTGGGGAGCTGTGGCCTGAAGGTCTTAGGTGCCTCAAGGGGCAGCAACCCTCGAACACCATGGTGTACACCAGTGGTCAGGGAAGCCATCTGACTGAAGAAGGAGTCCATCTTCATATGTTATCTCAGAGGAATCCAGAGGCCCGAAGGTCAGCAGCCTGTGCTGTGAGGGAGGCAAAGCAGTGGGTGTGGGAGGAGTTCGGAGCAACCATGGAGAACGACTTTCGGTCGTCACCAAGATGCTTCTGGCGGACCGTGAGGCACCTCAGGAGGGGAAAACAGGGAACATTCAAGCTGCCTACAGTAAGGATGGGACTCTGTTGACCTCAACTGAGGATGTAATCTGGCGCTGGAAGGAACACTTTGAGGAACTCCTGCATCAGACTGGGGTGCCCTCTATAGTAGAGGCAGAGCTGGAAGATGATGGCGGATTAACATCAATTTCCCTGGTGGAAGTCACTGAGGTAATCAAACAACTCTGCAGTGGCAAGACCACGGGGGTTGATGAGCTCCATCCAGAGGCTCTGGGTGTGCAGGGACTGTCTTGGACGAGACATCTTTTCAACATTATGTTGAGGTCTGGGACAGTGCTTAAGGCATGGCAAACAGGGGTGGTGGTCCCCATATTTAAAAAGGGGGACCAGAGAGTGTGTGCCAATTATAGGGGCATCACACTACTCAGCCTCCCTGGTAAAATCTATTCCAGTGTTGCTGGAAAGGAGGGTTTAGCTGATTGTCGAACCTCTGATTGAAGAGGAACAATGCAGGTTCCACCGTGGTCGTGGAACAACCAAACAGCTCTTCACTCTCAGGATCCTGGAGGGTGCTTGGGAGTATGCCCATCCAGCCTACATGTGTTTTGTGGACTTGGAGAAGGTGTATGATCGGGTACCCCAGGAGATACTGTGGGAGGTGCTGCGACAGTATTGGAGTGAGGGGACTCTTCTCAGGGCCATCCAATCTCTGTAGTCACAAAGCGAGAGCTGTGTTTGGGTCCTTGGCAGTAAGTCAGACTCATTTCTGGTGGGGGTTGGCCTCTGCCAAGGCTGTGCCTTGTCACCAATCCTGTTTATGATATTCATGGATAGGATATCGAGGCGTAGTCAGGGGGAGGAGGGTTTCCAGTTTGGTGGGCTCAGGGTCTCATCACTGCTTTTTGCAGATGATGTGGTCTTGTTGGCTTCATCTGCCTGTGGCCTCCAACACTCATTGGATTGGTTTGCAGCTGAGTGTGAAGCAGCTGGGATGAGGATCAGCACCTCTAAATCTGAGTCCATGGTTCTCAGCAGGAAACTGATGGATTGCCTACTCTGGGTAGGGAATGTAGTCTTTCCCCAAGTGAAGGAGTTCAAGTACCTTGGGGTCTTGTTCACAAGTGAGGGGACAATGGAATGTTAGATTGGCCGGAGAATCGGTGCAGCAGGAGTGTTTTTGCATTCGGTCTACCATACTGTTGTGACAAAATGGAGCTGAGCCAAAAGGCGAAGCTCTCAATCTACTGGTCAATCTTCGTTCCTACTCTCACCTATGGTCATGAGGGTTGGGTCATGACTGAAAGAATTAGATCGCAGGAATAACGCCCAAATGGGCTTCCTCAGGAGGGTGGCTGGTGTCTCCCTCAGAGATAAGGTGAGAAGCTCGGTCATCCTTGGGGAGCTTGGAGAAGAGCCACTGCTCCTTCGCGTTGACAGGAGCCAGCTGAGGTGGTTTGGGCATCTGGTAAGGAAGCCCCCTGTGTGCCTCCCTAGGGAGGTGTTCCAGGCACGTCCATCTGGGAGGAGACCATGGGGAAGACAGAGGACTCGGTGGAGAGATTATATCTCCACCTTTCTTTCCATATCTTTCTCACCATATCTTTCAGTGAAGGAGACAGAGACAGCTATAGAGGTGCAAATTACAGATTTAGCAAGGAGGTGGCAAAGGCTAAATCCATGTACAGTTCACGTCTGCAGCAAAGGTTCTCTGCCAACGACTTGGCCTCTGTGTGGAGGGGGTTAAAAGAGATCACCAACTACAAGCCCAAAGCACCTCGTTCTATTGACGACCTCAAGCTGGCCAACAACCTGAACGTCTTCTATTCACGGTTTGAAGACAAGGACTCACACCTCCCCACCCCCCACACAACTGGATATTCAAACACTCTGGACCTCCCCCCTCTCACTGCTGCCCTCCCCACTCCCCCTGTTGCCCTCTCGGTCCAAGAGGAGGACGTGAGGAGACATTTCAAAAGGCTGAATCCATGTAAGGCCCCGGGCCCAGACTTTGTCTCTCCTGCCACCCTGAGACACTGCGCTGATGAGCTGGCCCCAGTCTTCACGGGGATCTTCAACACCTCCCTGGAGTCCTGCCATGTTCCAGTCTGTTTCAAGTCCTCAATCATAGTTCCAGTCCCCAAGAAACCACGCATCACTGGACTTAATGACTACAGGCCTCTGGCTCTCATGTCTGTAGTCATGAAGACCTTCGAACGCCTGGTTTTATCCCACCTGAAGTCCATCACCGACCTCCTCCTGGACCCCTGCAGTTTGCCTACAGAGCCAACAGGTCTGTAGATGACGCCATAAACCTGGCCCTGCACTCCATCCTGCAGCACCTGGACTCCCCACGAACCTACGCTAGGATCCTGTTTGTGGACTTCAGCTCTGCATTCAACACCATCCTTCCAGCTTTGCTCCAGAACAAGCTTTCTCTGCTCCACGTGCCGAACTCCACCTGCAGGTGGATCACAGACTTCCTGACGGACCAGAGTCAGCGTGTGAGGCTGGGAAAAAATGTCTCGAACACTCGGGTTCTCAGCACAGGATCTCCACAGGGAGGTGGACCGGCTGGTGACCTGGTGCAGCAGCAACAACTTGGAGCTCAACGCCCAGAAAACAGTGGAGATGATCGTGGACTTCAGGAAAGCCACAGCCCCCTCGCCCTCCCTCACCCTCACCAACAGCCCCATCACCACTGTGGTTTGTCACCGCTTCCTCGGCACCAACATCACCCAGGACCTCAAGTGGGAGTCAACCATCAGCTCCCTCATCAAGAAGGCCCAGCAGAGGATGTACTTCCTGCGGCAGCTGAAGAAGGCCAAGCTGCCTGTCCAGCTGATGGTGCAGTTCTACACGGCCATCATCGAGTCCATCCTCTGCTCCTCCATCACGGTACAGGGGACAGGGACAGACACAGACTGCAGCGCATTGTGGCCTCTGCTGAGAAGGTGATCGGCTGTAGCCTTCCATCTCTCCACGACCTACACGTCTCCAGGACTCTGGGCCAAGCAGGTCGGATCACAGCTGACCCTTATCACCCTGCACACGGTCTGTTCAAACCACTCCCCTCGGGCAGGAGGCTACAGTCCAGAACATCCCGCCATAAGAACAGTTTCTTCCCCTCTGCCGTTAGACTCATGAACTCCTCATAACTCAGTCACCTTAAGCTTAACTCTGTCACTTTATCTTCTTATCACGGGTCACTTTAGACAGTATACTTTGGTTTTTAATTGAACTCCTCCCACTGCACTGTTTTTTCTGTTTCTCTGTTTTTCTGTTGCACACAGCCTTTCATATTTCATATTTCTTTTTTTTTTTATCTTAGATTTTATCTTATTTTGACACATATGTTATATTTTATCTTAGCATTTTATCTCTTCTTAATGTTGCACCATTGTACCGAAGCAAATTCCTAGTCTGTGAATCCTGTTCACTGGCAATGGCAATAAACTTCTTCTGATTCTGATTCTGATTCACAATGTCATGGGAACGCCTGGGGATCCCCCAGTCAGAGGTGCTCAATGTGACCTGGGAAAGGGAAGTCTGGGGTCCCCTTCTAGGGCTGTTGCCCACATGACCCAATCCTGGATAAGTGGTTGAAGATCATTTCATTTTCATTTATTTATATAGCGCCAAGTCACAGCAAGGTTGGCTCAAGGTGCTTCACACAAGTAAGGTGTAACCTTACCAACCCCCAGAGCAACAGTGGTAAGGAAAAACTCCCTCTGAGGAAAAACCTCAAGCAAACCAGACTCAAAGGGGTGACCCTCTGTTTGGGCCATGCTAGAGACACAAATTACAAAACGATTCACAACACGAACATACGGGAATTAAAAGAGTAACAGTGAGATGAGATGACAACTCATCTAATTCCTCACCATCATCTGTTTGCTGGCTGTTTGTTTCAACATGCATGGAGGCTTTGACACTTATTAGACCCTGGCTCTTCTCTTTTTACTGATTGTACAGACTGAGGGCATTGGACTTCAGGTGGAAGTCCACATGCAGGAGAAGCTAATATGTCTTGATATCTATGGCATTTCTTTCTTCCTGTGGCAAACATATTGCAGTAGGGTATTTGATGACTGAATCATCCATCCATCCATCCATCCATTTTCTTCCGCTTCATCCGGGGTTGGGTCGTGGGGGCAGCAGCTCAAGCAAAGCCGCCCAGACCTCCCCATCCACACACACCTCCCCCAGCTCCTCCGGGGGAACCCAGAAGCATTCCCAAGCCAGCTGAGAGATGTAGTCCCTCCAGCGTGTCTTGGGTCTTCCGGAAAAGATGCCCGAGCCACCTCAGTTGGCTCCTTTCAAGGTGGAGGAGCAGCAGCTCGACTCTTCGCCGCTTGCACTCGCAGTCTTGTTCTTTCGGTCATGAACCAAATCTCATGACCATAGCTGAGGGTCGGAACGTAGATTGATCGGTAAATCGAGAG
This sequence comes from Thalassophryne amazonica, assembly GCF_902500255.1. Classification (NCBI taxonomy): domain Eukaryota; kingdom Metazoa; phylum Chordata; class Actinopteri; order Batrachoidiformes; family Batrachoididae; genus Thalassophryne; species Thalassophryne amazonica. Next base: position 40,994,489 of record NC_047110.1, on the reverse strand, counting down.
CTTTGCCCCCCTGCTCAGCGCTCTCTTCACCATGACAGTCCGATACAGCAACCACATCACTGCAGACGCTGCACCGATCCATCTGTCGATCTCAAGCTCCATCCGTCCCTCACTAGTGAACAAGACCCCAAGATACTTAAACTCCTCCACTTGAGGCAAGACACTCCACTGACCTGAAGAGGGCAAGGCACCATTTTCCGGTTGAGAACCATGGCCTTGGATTTGGAGGTGCTGATTTTCATCCCAGACGCTTCACACTCGGCTACAAACCGCCCCAGTGCATGCTAAAGGTCCTGATTTGACGAAGCCAACAGAACCACATCGTCTGCAAAAGGCAGAGATGAGAATCTTTGGTTCCCAAACCGGACCCCCTCTACACCCTGGCTGTGCCTTGAAATTCTGTTCATAAAGGTAATGATCAGAACCGGTGACAAAGGGCAACCCTGGCAGAGGCCAACGTGCACTGGAAACAGGTTTGACTTGCTACCAGCAATGCGAACCAAGCTCCTGCTGCGGTCGTACAGGAACCGGATAGCCCTTAGCAAAGGACCCCGTACTCCCAGGGCACCCCCCACAGGGTGCTTGGAGGGGCACAGTCAAACGCCTTCTCCAGATCAAAGCACATGTGGACTGGTTGGGCGAACTCCCATGAACCCTCGAGCACCCGATGGAGGGTGTAGAGCTGTTCCAGGGTGCTGCAGTTGGAACACACCCTCCAGTCCCACTTCTTAAATAGAGGGACCACCACCCCAGTCTGCCAATCCAGAGGCACTGTCCCCGACCACCACGCGATGTTGCAGAGGCATGTCAACCTAGACAGTCCCACAACATCCAGAGACTTAAGGTACTCAGCACAGATTTTGTCCACCCCAGGAACCTTGCCTCCATGGAGCTTTCTGATCCACCTCGGTGACTTAGGCCTGGGTGATGGATGAGTCCCCCTCTGAGTCCCCAGTTTCTGCTTCCTCTTCGGAACACGTGACAATGGGATTGAGGAGATCCTCAAAGTATTCCTTACACCGCCTGACACCATCCCCAGTCAGGGTCAACAGCTTCCCACCCGCACTATAGACAGTGTTGGCGGAGAGCTGCTTCCGCCTCCTGAGTCATCGGATGGTTTTCCAGTATTTCTTCGAGGCTGACCGATAATCCTCCTCTTTGGCCTCCCTGAACTCCTCCCAGACCCACGTTTTTGCCTCTGCGACCGCACAGGCTGCAGCATGCTTGGCCTGCCAGTACCTGTCAGCTGCCTCCGGGGTCCCACTTACCAACAAAGACAAGCAGGACTCCTTCTTCTGCTTGACAGCATCCCTTACTTCCGGTGTCCAGATTGCCGCCGCGACAGGCACCAGAGACCTTGCGACCACAGCTATGAGTGGCCGCATCGACAATGGAGGTGGAGAACATGGTCCACTCGGACTCCATGTCTCCAACCTCCCCCTGGATCTGGGAGAAGCTCTCCCGGAGGTGGGAGTTGAAGACCTCACCAACAGAGGGTTCCGCCAGTCATCCCCAGCAGACCCTCATGATACGTTTGGGCCTGCTAGGTCTGACCTGCTTCTTCCCCTCCCAGCGGATTTAACTCACCACAAGGTGGTGATCGGTCGACAGCTCAGCCCCTCTCTTCACCTGAGTGTCCGAGACACGTGGCCAAAGGTCAGATGATATGACTACGAAGTCGATAATCGACCTCCGGCTCAGGGAGTCCTGGTGCCACGTGCACTTATGGAGACCCTTGTACTCGAACATGGTGTTTGTGATGGACAAAGTGTGGCTAGTACAGAAGTCCAACAACTGAACACCACTCCGGTTCAGATCGGGGAGGCTTTGTTTCCCAATCAGCCCCTCCAGGTCTCACTTTTGCCACCCACGTGGGCATTGAAGTCCCCCATGAGAACAATGGAGTCCACCGGTTGGAGCACTATCTATTACCCCTCCCAGGGACTCCAAGAAGGTCGGGTACTCTGCACTGCCGCTCGGTTTGTAGGCCGAGACAACAGTGAGAGACCTGGACCTGTCCCCGACCCGAAGGCGTAGGGACACGACCCTCTTGTTCATGGGGGTGAACTCCAACACATGGCGACTGAGCTGGGGAGCAATGAGCAATGCTACTCCAGTTCACCGCCTCTCCCCATGGGCAACGCCAGAGAAGTAGAGCACCCAGCCCCTCTCCAGGAGTTGGGTACCAGAGCCCAAGCTGTGCGTGGAGGTGAGCCCGACTATCTCGAGTTGGAATCCTCTCAACCTCTCGCACAAGCTCAGGCTCCCCCCCCCCAGCATGGTGACATTCCACATCCCAACAGCCAGAAGCTGTGAGTGCAGACTAGGCCGCCGGACCACCCGCCCTTGACTGCCACCCAGTCCTCTCTACACCAACCCCCATGGCCCCCTCTGCAGGTGGTGAACCCACAGGAGGGCGGGCACACATTGCTCTTTCGGGCTGAGCCTGGCCAGGCCCCGTGGGCTAAGGCCCAACCACTAGGTGCTCACACGCGAGCCCTAACCCCAGGCCTGGCTCCAGGGTAGGACCCCACCATCCCGGGCGACGTCTTGGTCCTTGATATCGCACTGGTCATCGGAGCTTCTGAACTGCCCTTAGTCTGACCCATAGCCTAGGACCTGTTTGCCATGGGAGACCCTACCAGGGGCATGAAGTCCCTGACAATATAGCTCCTAGGATCATCCAGATATGCAAACTCCCCCACCATGATAATGTGGCAGTTCGAGGGGGAGATGACCATATTGATGACTGAATCAATATGGTCTTAACTATTGGCATACAGTTTGATGTCATCCATGATGGTCACTCCTTTCATGTCCAGTCTTTGCAGTGATCTAGTTGAGGGGGTTCAGGCTTACACAGAGCAGTAACCAGGATAGTGCATCATCTTGGTATATGCCACACCTCATGCCCAGTTGTGTGATGAACCCAAAGTTTGCTTCAAGTGTTGTCATCCACAGGGGCATTGAATCCCTGAGGAAGCCTATTAGTGTCCGATTGACTATGTAAATAGCCAAGCACTCCTGTGTTTATAGGTGGGGCATTGAGTCATGAGTCATTTCTTGTCATTTATTCTGGCAGTATCCAGGTTGGTCTGCCTGGTCTTAGATTCCTGGGTCTTTGCTTTGTCAACCAGTAGCTGGTGTTTTGATCTTCTGGTGTTGACTCATGTTCCTGCCCAACTTGAAGTGATGCCTGGCAGGAGCTTCCGTATTGTGGAGGGGCAGGTTATTGGCCGATTTAAAGGAGTACGACTGTGTGATCCTTTGTGATCGGTATCAACCTGCTCTTGTGTTACCAAGCAAGGTTGGTACTCTGATATTACCAGCTGCTTTATTTGTGCCTCAAGTTCGCCGCAGTTCGTCTGAATTATTATAGTGAGATGTTAAATCGATCATGAACATAATTTTACAGCTGCTCACAAGAAGGAAATAACATGCAAATGTTTTACGAAAAATTTACAATTTAAACATGACAAATAATTACCTTTTTAGATGGCTCCAAATGCTTTCTCCACCTCGTTCAGTGCGCCCGAGAGAAAAGCTGTGGCTCAAACAGCCCTCTGTGATTCTGAAGTGATTAGAGGCATTTTCAACAGCCAACTTGTAAAGAAAATATTTGATCCTCTATGAAATAATTATTTTATGTATGCAGTGTCCAGCACACAACGCGTGGCAGCCAGTGGAACAAAGCACAGCATCCAGCTAGGAACACAGCTGGTGGGATCATCACGACGATGTGCATGCAAGTGTGCAGATCAAAGTCATGCAAGTGTCATGTCACTTTTATGCTGTTGCTTTTGTACAGAAGCATTTAAAGGATGACTGTTGTAGTGGCATATATGATCACATTGTGGTATTGATCATGGGGATAATGAGCACAGCTGTGTTCATTTCTGTAAGCATCTCATCTGATGAGACTCTGTCGGGGAAGCAGGGGGTTGCATAGGTCTAATCTAGACATGATCCTCATTTGCAGCTCAGATGTCAGGGATGGGAAGCTCAAAGTGATTAGCTCCTCAGTCTTGCCTTGCATCTATTCCTCCACATGTTGGGTCTCAGTATCATTGTGTCGGACCTTTTAACCTCCAGCTGTGACAGTAGCTTCCTTGTAATGATGGTTGACCATTGACCAATCAGTTGATTGTATGGGTGTTGGTCTTCTGCTCAACCATAGTTCTCACACATGTAGCCCCTCACTCTGGGTCTGTTGTCTCAAAGCACAACATGAGTTCTACATTCTCAGCCTGTGTCCATAAAGAGAAATTGTGGATGTGCCTGGACATGCCAGAACATGTCCTGTGAGGCTTCATCACGGCGTTGCTTTGCGCCATGCGGCACCGCCGCGACGCGCGGAATTCCTCCGCACGTCTGTCTCAATGTGCCGAAAAAGTGCTGATGTCCACGTCTTTTGACAATTCCTGTGCTAGTCAGACGATGTCCCCGATAAAACACAGCATCCAGTCTTTTCGTGACAAAAACTCCTGTAACAGCGGAATGTGCCGAAAAAGTGGTATGTCCACCTCTTCTGCCATTTCTGTAGTAGTCAGACGACGTCCCGGATCAACACAGCGTTCAGTTGTAGAGAAGCTTGAATCTTCGACTGGACTGGGTTGCTTGACGCGAGGACTTTTTGCTTCAAATTGCAGAAGCTTCCTCATCTAAAATTCTTGCTCTGGTAGTCTGACTTCTGTCTAGACTCTTGTAGAGAAGAATAAACAGAAGCCAACAAAAGCTGGAACAGACCTTGTATATGTGTTTTATTTTTGTGAATTTGTGTTTTTAATGTTAAGCACTTTGGACACCAGTCGGTGCTGTAAAGTGCTTTATGAATAAATGTTGATTGATTGATTGATTGATTGATACTAACACCACGATCGCCTCTGGAAGCATCAAAAGTGACAACAGACCCAAACAATCCCCCAATCTCAATTTTTTTTGTACCCCTTCCCCTTCCCCTTGGCCCTACCCCTTTAAAACAAGGGGTAAGGCGAAGGGGTATGCCTCTAGCCCTATGAATTGAGACACCCCTCCACCTTAGGAGGAAAAAAAAAACTGCCCGTGTCAAACTGCCGTCTTCACTGTTTCTTAACATGGCAACTGAAATGCAACTTGTTGCAGTAGCCTGTTTGCTCTTTGTATTTTCTTGCCTTTCTGTGTAAATGCAAAGAAATAGAAGTCGCAGATTTCTTTGACGCATCGCAATCATGTCATGTTAATTAATGTAATTAATTTGCAATTTAGAATAATAATAATAATTAATAGTATTAAAATGAATAGTATTAGTATTAGTGTTAATAGTATTAATAATTAATGAATTAGTAATTAATTAGCGCTGTTTAGAAAGTTATAACTTGCCAAAAAAACTTTACAGGCAGTTGTCTATGACAGCAAAGTGTATGCTGCTGGATGCATGTTGCGTATATTGTCGTTCTGAAGAATATCATAACGTCGCTTGTGCACTGAGGCGTTATAATGCACATACACACACGAACGCTACGATAATCAATCAATCAACATTTATTTATAAAGCGCTTTACAGCACCGACTGGTGTCCAAAGTGCTTAACATTAAAAACACAAATTTACAAAATAAAACACATATAAAATAAAAATTTAAAACAACACATAAAAAAGAACATAAAATAAAGAGATATATGATATAAAAGAAGTTGCAAATGGGTTTAATGATTATTTTTCAAATGTAGGGTCAAGTCTGGTGGGAAATAAACCAATAATAGAAGATAAATTATGTACATTGGTAAATATGGTCAATAGTATTTTCCTGGACAATGTGGAAAAAGATGAAATAAGAAATATTGTAAAAAACTGTGTAAGCAAAAGATCAGCTGACCATGAAGATTTAGACATGATGACTGTAAAAAGTATAATAGAAATTGTTATTGAACCATTTACTTATATTTGTAATCTGTCTCTGTCAACTGGGGTTTTTCCAGATGAAATGAAAATTGCTAAGGTAGTCCCATTATATAAAAATGGAGACAAACATAATTTTTCTAATTGCAGGCCAGTATCATTGCTTCCACAGTTTTCTAAAATTATGGAAAAAGTTTTTGTAACAAGATTGGATAAATTTATTGAGAAACATCATATTTTAAATAATGCTCAGTATGGATTCAGAACAAAACATTCGACAGCTATGGCAATTATGGAACTAATAGAGAAAATATCAACAACAATAGATAATAAGGATTATTTTGTAAGTATTTTTATTGACCTGAAAAAGGCTTTTGATGTTATAGACCACTCAAGATTGCTCCACAAGTTACAACAATATGGAATAAGAGGTGTTGCACATCAGTGGGTAAAAAGCTACTTAGAAAATAGAAAACAGTTTGTTCAGATAAATAATACCAAATCAGAATTGTGTAACATTATTTATGGAGTACCACAAGGATCGGTACTTGGACCCAAACTGTTTATTTTGTATATCAATGATTTTGTGAATGTATCCAATGTGCTTGGCAGCATTTTATTTGCTGATGATACAACGCTGTTTTACTCTGGATCAGATATACAGGAAGTAGCACAAGTGATAAATACAGAGTTGGAAAAAGTTAAACATTGGTTTGATATAAACAGATTGTCACTAAATATTAATAAGACAAATTTCATATTGTTTAATGATAGAGCGAAAAAAATAATGTGTCATTACAAATAGATGGAATGGATATACAAAGGGTAAAAGAAATGAAATTTTTAGGAGTCATGATTGATGAAGATCTTACATGGAAGTCACACATAAATTACATAAAAGGAAAAATAGCGAAAGCCATTGCTGTTTTGCATAAAGTAAAATATTCATTAAATAGTTATGGTTTATTAACATTGTACAATTCATTGATTGTCCCATATTTAACTTACTGTGTAGAAATCTGGGGATCAACATATACAACCTATATACAACCTTTATTTATTTAGCAGAAAAGAGCTTTAAAAGTGATTAGTAACAGTGTTTTTAGAGATCCATCTAATCCATTGTTTATTAAGTATAGGGTACTTAAATTTCATGATTTAGTCGATTTGAAAATATTACAAACGATGTACCAAGTTAATAAAAATACTTTACCAACAAACATTCAAAATATGTTTGAAAAAAGAGTAAGTAGTTATAAATTGAAAGGAATAGAAGTCTTTAAAAAACCAAGATTTAGAACCAAAGTAAAGGAAAGGAGTATTGCAGTAAATGGTGTCAAATTATGGAACAATCTTAATAAAGAAATTAAAGAATTAAGGTCGCTTAAATTATTTAAAAAACATATTAAATTAGATGTATTAAGTAAGTATGAAACTATGAAGTAAGTCAGTGGGCTGCAAGAAAGTCAAAAAAAAAAAGTAAACTGTTAATAATGTTTGGAGTGTCTTAAGTTTAAATGTAACCTGTCAGTGATGTAATCTATTAATTAATGGTCATAATTATGAAATGGGTCAGTGGTATGTGACAAGTTAAAGAAATGCAATCTGTTAAATAATGTTGACTATGATGCTGTATATTGAAAGATTGTATTGTTAAAAGGGGCAGAAATCATAAGACTTGTTCTTCTTTCTGCTCCTTTCATTCTGGTATTGTGGTGCTTTTGTTTTTTGCTTTTCTGTTTTTCTTTTAAATGAATGAAGTAAATATTAAAAAAAAAACAACAACAAAAAAAAACAACAAAAAAAAACTTAGATTTAAAAGGTGCTAGGTCAGGAATAGTACGTAACTCAAGAGGTAGCTCATTCCACAGTCTGGGGCCAGCTACCGCGAAAACATGATCACCCCAGCGTTTATATCTAAGTAAAGCTGGCCAGACGCCCTTAACGTCCTACTGTAGGTGCGCAAAGTTAAAATTTCAGACAAGTAGGGAGGTGCAAGGCCATAAATAGCTTTAAAAACGAACATTAAAATTTTAAAATCAATTCTAAAACGAACTGGAAGCCAGTGGAGTGAGTATAGGATGGGCACAATATGCTCACGTCTAGAAGTGTTTGTCAAAAGACGAGCAGCAGCATTCTGCACCAACTGGAGACGCGCAAGAGACGACTGATTAATGCCCGCATAAAGTGCATTACAATAATCAAGTCTGGAGCTGATGAAAGCATGAATGGCCGTCTCAAGATCACGTCTACTGAGAAAGTACTTTATTTTAGCCAAGAGGCGAAGTTGGAAAAAACTAGCTTTGACAACAGAATTTATCTGTTGATCGAACCTCAAACAGCTGTCAAATATCACTCCCAAATTCTTGACAGCTGGTTTTACATAGTTAGCCAAAGCACCAAAATTTGGTGTTACCACATTTGGTATGCCAGTGCGCTCAAACACCATGATCTCAGTTTTACCATCATTCAGGTAAAGGAAGTTTCGGGACAGCCACTGCTTTACATCATGAATACAATTAAATAATGATGACAAAGCATCACTCCCATTAGTCCTCACAGGCAGATAGATTTGCAGATCATCTGCATAACAATGAAAGGACAAATTGTGCTGGGTTATAATTGACCCCAATGGCAGAATGTACAAAGAAAATAGAATCGGCCCAAGGACAGATCCCTGCGGCACTCCACAGCACAGAGGAGCAGTTGATGAGGAAAGGTCCCCAATCATGACAGAAAAGCTCCTTTCAGCCAAATATGATCTAAACCACTCAAGTGCAATACCATGAATGCCAATAAAATGTTCCAACCGGGAAACAAGTACTGTGTGATCCACAGTATCAAAGGCTGCTGTGAGGTCCAACAGAACCAGCACAGCAGGATTCCCTGCATCCACGGACAGAGTAATATCATTATGAACTTTTAAAAGTGCTGACTCAGTGCTGTGTCGCGATCTAAACCCAGACTGGAATTTTTCAAGGATGAGATTGTCTTCTAAAAATGATTGTAACTGTAAAAAGACAACCTTTTCTAAAACCTTAGATAGAAATGGCAGATGAGAGACAGGTCTAAAATTGGATAAAACTGATGAGTCCAGGTGAGGTTTTTTAAGAAGAGGTCAAACCACAGCATGTTTAAAAGCAGCTGGAACAGACCCTGATCTAAGGCAAGCATTGATAAAAGTTAGGAGACCCGCCCCAACAGTATTAAAAGCCTCCTTCAGCACCTTAGCTGGAACAACATCAAAAGGACAACTTGTAGATTTTATGTGTTTTACAACATCAGCGAGAGATGCAAAAGAAATGGGCTCAAACTGTTCGAGCACAGCAGAATGTGCACGAGGAGCAGACAACTCAACATTACAGTTCTGATCAGCGTTCTGTCTGACTGATGAAACCTTATCAATAAAAAACTGAAGAAACTCCTCACAGGTTGTGGTTGTAGCGTCCAACAAAACAGAGGTGTGTGGATTTACAACTGAGTTTATAGTCTGAAATAACACACTGGGACGATGACAACTGCTCGAAATAATATGAGACAGATATTGTGCTTTTGCCTCCTTCACAGCCTTCTGATAGTCAGTTAGACTGTCCCTCAGAAAACCCAGAGACACCTGTAGTTTGTCCTTTTTCCATTTTCTCTCCGCCCGTCTGCAGCGTTGCCTGAGGGCACGGGTCGTGGCATTTAACCAGGGGTCGGATTTTGATTTCCTGGATTTGCAGGGCATCGGTGCAACAGAGTCCAAAATGACTGTGCATGTAGAGTGGAAAGAAGAGAGGATGTTATCTGAGAGTAATGGAGAAACCAGTCCATTCATGGCATAAAACTGAGAGTCCATGAAGGCAGCAGCAAAGTCCCCCGCTGTCGAGGAGGTGACCAAACGGCGGCGAGAGACAGGAACAAGTGGCTTACTAGCAGATGGAGGAGCAATAAATTCAAAAATAACAGGAAAGTGATCTGAAATAGCAATGTCTGATATGTCCTTAAGTGAAACTGAGAGCCCAAAAGAAATAACCAGGTCCAAGGTGTGTCCAAGATTATGTGTTGGTCCATCCACAACTTGTGTTAGACCAAAAGAGTTCAGGAGGCTTTTAAAATCATCAGCCAGCTGATTAGAAGGACAACAGATATGAATATTAAAATCACCACAGACCAAAAATGTGTCATATTTTGGGATAAAATCTGCCAGAAACTCAGAAAACTCCTGAATAAAATCCTTATTAAATTTTGGTGGACGATAAACAACAGCACAGAGCACAGGACAGTCGAACTCCATCACAAACAACTGAAGTTCAAAAGTGGAGTAGACATTAGAAGATAAAAATCGGCATTTAAAACTGTCTTTAAAAACCGTGGCCACACCACCGCCTCGACCTGATGCTCGCGGGGAGCTGAAAAATGAGCAGCCGGGGGGGAGGAGCTCAGAAAAGGCGCTATTTTCACCTGGTTTCAACCAGGTCTCCGTTAACAGGAGAAAGTCCAGATCACGACTGGAGAAAAAGTCATTCAAAATGAAAGTCTTACTTGTGAGTGACCTTGTGTTGACGAGTGCCACACGGACTGAGCGCACGTCAGTCTGCTGGGAGACACGACTGAGCGGGCGCAGGTTCTCCTGCATGCAGCCACGACTGCAGCTCCTCGCAGGACGGCGACGCGGAAGTGGAGACCCGGCACCCCGGACAACCGGCCGGAGCCACCGATAGCGAAAAGTCAGAGAACGCCGCACGTCGTAGCCGTCATATGGTGTGAAGAATCCGGCTATGAATTGTCGTGGAGCATGTTTGCAGGAAACAGCCAGGCACACTCTGAGCCGAACATGGACTCCTCCTCTCTTCCCACGTCCTCTGAAAGTCTGGTACGGACGCTAAGACAGGCGGCGGGGGCAGCCGCGTCCCTGGCCGTCCACCCGAGCCAGAAACAGCGAAATTCTCCAGCGAAGCCCGAACGCTGATAATAGTCTGGCGATCATACACCAGGAGCGGTGACACATTCCATGCAACAAAGTGTAAAAACAATAAAAACGACACTAAAAGAAGCGAGTGCCGACGGCAGGCCACATACAACGGCGCCATCTTGAAACCCAAGATGAGAATAAGACACTTTTATATGTCACAATGGAAAAAATCATGGTAAAGGATAAGCACGTTAATTTGTATGTTCATAAATCTTTGGATAATATCAATCCCTGCTGTTGGATTTCAAGTTCTGTAACGTGTGTGTATTTTGGAAACAAACGGAGCCCTGAGCACACTCATCTCCTAATAAGCTTTCAGCCAGAAAATGAGAAGTTTCATCAATGGGAATAAGTTGGAAAATATATACACACACATGTATATGTGTAACACGTAACCTGACGTCCTAATAAACTGCTATTATTTGTCAAGGAAATTTCTAAAGGAAATAGGGCTGGATGCAAAAAATGGGAGAATTTGAAAAAGAAATATAAGGTTAACAGAACTAGATGCAGTCCATAACATACATACAGGTGCTGGTCATATAATTAGAATATCATGAAAAAGTTGATTTATTTCAGTAATTCCATTCAAAACGTGAAACTTGTATACATTCATTGCACACAGACTGATATATTTCAAGTGTTTATTTATTTTAATTAGTAATTAATTAATTACTAATCAATCAATTAATGATTAATCAAACAATATTAATAGTAATAATCTATTTTTTAAATATTTTTATTCCCAGACTATTCAAAACAACAAATCTGAAGTTTGACGCTTGTAGGCCAAGTAGTGTCTGAGATATGGCCAATTTAGTGTGCATGGGGTCTGCCGTTTTTGTTTTGGCAAATATTATGGCCGTCATTTCAGAGCCATGTTCAAGGTAGAATATCTCAGCAAATAATGGACTTAGAGGCCTGAAATTTTCTGTGGCCGTTGTCATGGACACCCAGACTTGGACTATAGTCAAACAACAGACATTGACACTAAACTGTGAAGTTTATGTATGCTCAAATTATGGAAAATATTAAATTGACTATTGCGAGCATCCATGTTTGAGACACTGAAGCATGCCATTACACTCAAAGAAGCCTTTCCATTTCTTGGCTCCTTAATGCCAGCTATAATGGCTATGAATATGTAAATTTGGCATATCTGTGGTAAACAGTTTATTGTGGGAGAAACCTCTGAAATCTGAAAAAAAAAAAAACATTTTGTGGTTGAATTTTATTAGAAGAAAAGCTCATGTGGGCAGTAAATAAAACTCTTCAAACTGATTCCATTTTGAAGGTATTGATATCTACTTTATGTGTTATAAATATGGCCTTCTTTACGAAACTCCTTCCTGGTTAATTTAAGCATCCAATTATGGCTAAGTTGTGCACTCACGAATGTATTCCTAGTGCTGAAATGATGATGTCATTTTAATTGTGTGTACACACTGCATTTATATGATTCATGGCACACCCCAGAATGCTTGCACATAGATCTGCCAGGGAGATTCCCCAAGGTTTCCATGGTTTGTCCCTTAACACGGATCAGTCGTTCTGTCCCCTTTGCAGAAAAACAGCCCCAAAGCATGATGTTCCACCCCCATGCTTCACAGTAGATATGGTGTTCTTGGATTGCAACTCAGCATTCTTCTTCCTCCAAATACGACGAGTTGAGTTTTTACCAAAATGTTCTATTTTGGTTTCATCTGACCACATGATATTCTCCTAGTCCTCTTCTGGAGCATCCATATGCTCTCTGGCAAACTTCAGGTGGACTTGGACACTTCCTGTCTTAAGCAGGGGGACACGCCTGGCACTGCAGGATTTGAGTCCCTCTCTGCATAGTGTGTAGCCTTTGCTACTTTGGTCCCAGTCTCTGCAGGTCATTCATCAGGTCTCTCCGTGTAGTTCTGGGATTTTTGTTCACCGTTCTCATGATCATTTTGACTCCATGGGATGACATCTTGTGTGTAGCCCCAGATTGAGGGAGATTATCAATGGTCTTGTATGCCTTCCATTTTCTTACAATTGCTCCCACAGTTGATTTATTCACACCAACCTGCTTGACTATTGTAGACTCACTCTTCCCAACCTGGTGCACATCTACAATTTTCTTCCTGGTGTTCTTTGACAGCTCTGCCATGTTTCAGTTTGGAGTCTGACTATTTGAGGCTGTGGACAGGTGTCTTTTATACAGATGACGAGTAAACAGGTGCCATTAATACAGGTAACAGGTGGAGGACAGAAGAGCTTCTTAAAGAAGAAGTTACAGGTCTGTGAGAGCCAGAAATCTTACTTGTTTGTGGGTGACCAAATACTTATTTTGCACTATAATTGACAAATAAATTCTTTAAAAAAATCCCACAATATGATTTCCTGGATTTTTTTTTCTCATTTTGTTTCTCACAGTATGTTGAAAATTACAGACCCTCTCATCTTTCTAAGTAGGAGAACTTGCACAATCAGGTACTGACTAAATGCTTTTTTTACCCCACTGTATTGGTGTTGGTGGTGAGACAAAATTACAGCTGAATTGGAGGATAATTATCTTGGGCCATAATATTTACATTTGCCAAGGATGTAATAAAATCAACAGCATTTATTTATTTGTCTGTCTGTCTGTCTGTTAGCAGGATTGCGTCAAAACTACTTAATGGATTTTGACAATTTTCACCACAGATACATATTAGGCATGGAACACTACATAAAATTTTGGAGGTGATCTGCATCCGGATTCTGGATCCAGTTTCACTTCATATCGGCTTTGAAGGGTTACTGTTAGCAAGATTGCGTCAAAACTACTTAATGGATTTTGACAAAATTTTCACCACAGATACATATTAGGCCATGGAACACTCCATTAAATTTTGGAGGTGATCTGGATGCAGATCTGGATTCTGGATCAAGTTTCACTTATATAGGCTTTGAAGGAATACGTCAAAACTACTTCATTGATTCTCACAAAATTTTCACTACAGATAGATATTAGGCCATTGAAGACACCATTAAATTTTGGAGGTGATCTGGATCTAGATTTCACTTTATAGAGGCTTTGAAGGATTACTTCAAAAGTACTTCACAGATTCTCACCAAATTTACACTGCAGATAGAAATTAGGGCATGAAAGACTCCACTAAATCTCTGATTGCTCTTGTTTAATATACGTATGTCCAAGCAGGTATTCCAAACTATATTTTAAGTGCCTAATACTGTATATGCAGTTGTGGACACAACTTCACATACACCTTGGCTGAAAACTCCATTTTTCTAAAACAACATATGCTTTACATGAATTACATTCCAGTAATTCCTACTTTTTTATCTGCATAAATTTATTTAAAACAATAGCTGAATGATTTATTTCAGTTTTTCATAATGATGTCAGGTATTCAGTGGGTCACAGTTTACGTAAACCAAAATGATCCCTCTTTAAACAGCATGGGAGATTGCAGAAAATTCCAGAAATTGATTAATTTGCTTTTAAAAGCTTCTGATGGACTATTTGGCATAATTTTGCATAAATTTGGAAACCTTGACTGTGGTTAAGACTCTTTCTGTAAAATCAGTGCTTTATAAGTTTAAGAGCCACAAACAAAACAGGAAAAAAAAGAAGATTGGGACTGTGTTTGTTATGTGCAGACGCGGGTTGAGGAGCGGACCAGCGTCTGACCGAACCCAGCGCTAAATAACCAGAAAGCGGTTCCACAAACAAAACGGTTTTATTTCCCCTCCAGTGCAATAATTAGTGTACAACATAAATACATAAATATGTGGTTTGTCTGGCGGAGTGAAGGACGGCGCGCTCTCCAGCACCCAAAAGGATCGAAGCCTCGGCGCTTCTGGACTCAGATTCACCGCCAAACACCCCCCAGGTGGACACGACAAACTGACTCTCTGATGTGTGCTGACAGCATGTGTCCCTCACCCATCCTCCTTCACAGGCACGATGTGTCAAACCCTGGCGCGGTCCTCAGCGTCTCACAAACGAACGTCACATGGTCGGGTTCCTGGTAATTCTGCTTGAACCACTCATGGCTTAAATGCAGAACGCCATCTCATTATCTGCTTCAGCTGAAAGTCTTTAAGTTTGCACGTGAGCATCCTCCACAGGTGCAGCTAATAATGCTGATGAGGGTGAAGCACTCTTCTGCCAGCACCTTCTCCACAGACAAAAAACAGTTTGCATACCACCTGGAGAGCAAAGAAAAGAAAACAACACAAAAACATCCAGCCAAACCCCCCAACACACAACAGTACCCCCCCACCAACAGGAAGCCTCCCGGCGACCGAACAGACCAGGCCCGAGAACAACACCTCCCTCCGGGGTCCATGACAGAAAGCAGATGGCAGGACAGGGCACCGCGGCTGGAAGGCCGGCTGGCATCAACAAAACCCCCAAAAAAGTCCCATATACAACCCAACTAGAAGAAAAACACAAAACCCACCCAAACCCTCCCCAGGGGACCATCCCATCCAACCCCGGGGAGAAAAGAAAAACTCCCAAATGCAGTAACCCAACACAGCCCCAACAACACAATACAAACATAAATTCACAAAGAAAAAATAACAAACAACCCCCCCCAGAACGATATGCAGAGCCCACCCCCCCACCCCCCCCAGAAGACCTTTACCGCCCGTTCCAGGAGAGACAACCAAAACCGGAATCTACAGAGGTCCCCAGGTTTACACGGAGGAACAGCGCCCCCCAGAGGACCGTACCATCAACCCCAGGAGGCACCCTCCCCACAACCCAGGAACCCCAGAACGGCCACACTTGGTCAACGGCCCCACAATCAATTCCCCCCAGAGGACCGTCCCATCAACCCTGGAGGTGGAACCTGGAAGGAAACATAACAACACAAAATCCAACCCCGCAGACTTCATTAAAACACCCCGGGGGCAAAATAAAACAACTGTCAACCCTGTTACCCCCCCCAGCACTCCGAAAGACCCCAGACTCACTCCCAGAGCCTATCGTTCGCCTCAATCTTGGCGAACGGCACAAAACTACTAAGCTGGGGAAGGAAACAAGAAAAACTACCCCGGTCCCATCCCCGAAGCGCAGCGGAAAACCAGAATCTGTTTGTTTAATTTGGTTTGCGAGATGCTGTAATTGCTCCCATATTTTCTCCAAGTGTTCTTGAACTCTTTCAGCAAATGGAACCGCTTCTTGCTGCTGGGTCCATTTTGAAATGGCCGGGAACTACTGTTATGTGCAGACGCGGGTTGAGGAGCGGACCAACGTCTGACCGAACCCAGCGCTAAATAACCAGAAAGCGGTTCCACAAACAAAACGGTTTTATTTCCCCTCCAGTGCAATAATTAGTGTACAACATAATATGTGGTTTGTCTGGCGGAGTGAAGGACGGCGCGCTCTCCAGCGCCAAAAAGTAGCGAAGCCTCGGCGCTTCTGGACTCAGATTCACCCGCCAAACACCCCCCAGGTGGACACGACAAACTGACTCTCTGATGTGTGCTGACAGCATGTGTCCCTCACCCATCCTCCTTCACAGGGCACGATGTGTCAAACCCTGGCGCGGGTCCTCAGCGTCTCACAAAACGAATGTCACAAGGTCGAGTTCCCAGGCAATTTCTGCTTGAACCACTCATGGCTTAAATGCAGAACGCCATCTCATTATCTGCTTCAGCTGAAAGTCTTTAAGTTTGCACTGTGAGCATCCTCCACAGGTGCAGCTAATAATGCTGATGAGGTGAAGGACTCTTCTGCCAGCACCTTCTCCACAGACAAAAACCAGTTGGCATACCACCTGGACAGCAAAGAAAAGAAAACAACACAAAAACATCCAGCCAACCCCCACACAACAACAGTGTTGATTTACATAATAGAGGAATGAGGCCAAAGTAATTCCAGTGAACTGAACAAAATTTGTTCCAAGGTTCCAAGACCCCAAAGACCCTTCAAGACCCCCAACTAAGGAATTGATAGAGTTGAAAGAAATGTAACATCACTCTGTCACCATGACCTGAAAGACTGTTGACCACAGATGAAGCCATTACTTTAAAATGGCTTGTAGGTTTTTAGCCAAGGTGTATGCAAACGTATGCCCACAATTATAACAGCAATAGCTAACTTGAGAGTAACTGTAAGTGAATGAAGTATTTGACCCCCTGTCAGTTTTTCAGGTTTTCCCACCTATAAAGAATGGAGAGGTCTGTAATTTTATCATAGGCACACTTCAACTGTGAGAGACAGAATCTAAAAAAAAAAAAAAATCCAGTAAATCACATTGTATGATTTTTAAATAATTAATTTGCATTTTATTGCATAAAATAAGTATTTGACCCCCTAGAAAAACAGAGCTTAACAATGGTGCACAAACATTTGTCTGCCATTACTGAGGTCAGACATTTCCTGTAGTTCTTGACCAAGTTTTCACACACTGCAACAGGATTTTGGTCCACTCCTCCATACAGATCTTCTCCAAATCTTTCAGGTTTGGAGTTTCAGGCCCTCCAAAGATTTTCTATGGAGTTCCAGGTCTGGAGACTGGCCAGGCCACTCCAGGACCTTGAATGCTTCTTACGGAGCCCCTCCTTAGTTGCCCTGGCTGTGTGTTGGGGTCATTGTCATGCTGGAAGACCCAGCCATGACCCATCTCCAATGCTCTTACTGAGGGAAGGAGGTTGTTTGCCAAAATCTCGCAATACATGACCCCATCCATCCTCCCGTCAATACGGTGCAGTCGTCCTGTCCCCTTTGCAAAAGAGCACCTCCAGAGTATGATGTTTCCACCCCCATGCTTCACGGTTGGGATGGTTTTCTTGGGGTTGTTCTCATCCTCAAAACATGGTAAGTGGAGCTGATTCCAAAAGCTCTATTTTGGTCTCATATGACCACATGACCTTCTCCCATGCCTCCTCTGGATCAACCGGATGGCCACTGGTGAACTTCAATGCCTGATGTCAGCAATGATTGTATTAATGATTTGGTACACAAACACAGCAAAATCACCAGTGGTAAATGAATACTGCCAGTGCCTATATTTCTCACTGACCCAGTGTGGACCCAAACTGACAATGTCAGTGTTAATTTAACACTGTCTGTGTTGATTTTACACTGGTGATTTTTGCTGTTAAGGCTGCATCTTTGAGCACAAATAAGCACAGAGGATTTCCAGTTTGACAACAAATTCATGAGAAAATTGATTAAAAAAAACCCATGTTCCTCAACAGAACAAGATGGGAAGGGATTTGTATATTTCTGCCTTACTGTGCATAATATCAGTTCGTGATTCAGAAATCTGGAGGATTTTAAGTGTGTAAAGAGCAAGTGGCAAAACACTTCATCAAAAGCTGTCATTCATCAATAGTGGCCATAACTACATGGGCAAGGGATTACTTTTGAAACGTTGTCAAGCACAAACAATACAAAGTTACTTCACAATACCACTTAAATAGTTACTTGTGGAGAAAAAAAACAGTTATTTTACCTTGTGCAGAAGTGGCATTGACTTCTCTTGGCTTACAGGATCTCAGTTGGACCATCACACATGAGAAAATGCACATTGTGGGTCTGACAAATCAGTTTTCCAGATCTTTTTTTGGAAGATATGGACTCTGTGTACTCTGGACCAAAGACAAAAAGCACCATCGAGACTGTTATCAGCAACAGGTGCAAGGATCTGTTATGGTATGGGGTTGTATCAGTGTCCTTCACAAAGGTACTTTACACCTTCTATGATGGCACCATTCATGCAGAAAAGTACATTCAGATTTTAGAGCACATATGGTACCGTCAAGGTGGCATGTTTTCCAGGGTGTCCATATGTGTTTGCATATTTCAACATTACAAGCAAAACCACGTACACATTAAAAGGCGTGTGGCTGCCAGGAAAAAGTCAGTGTACTGGATGGGACCTGCCCGCTGTACTGACCTTCTCTAATAGAGAATGTAATATAGAGAATATTTAAATGGAAAAAAGCAACAAAACGATGAACTATATTAAACCAGTTTAGTTACATGATAAACCAATTTAGATGCCACTTCAAATGTTTTACTGTCATCCTTTTCATCGGCAAGAACATAATTTCTTGGAAAAGGGAAATAACATCCTATATTATGTCTGATGTTTCCCCATTTCAAACTTAATTTTTAAACATGGTAATCGCTGTTCAAGCTGTTTTTTTCTTCAATGTCTTGATGGCAGAAAACTGAACAACGTGGACAGACAGGAACACAAACAGATGCACATGCCATGCAAATGACCACAGTTCGTCAGTGTGCAGAAATCCCTTGGACCGAACAGCATACGTAGACGATGTGCCCAAAAGAGGATTATGCAATGGGAAACCTGGGGGCAATGATCCACTCCACGTTTAGGCCACTCTGAAACTTTTTACGTACAAGAGGAATAATCACTTATGTCCTCATGATTCCTAAATACGTCCTCAGACTGCAGGCAGATTCTACCATATTCCACTGTGTACTAATCAGACAGTTGGGGTTTTTGCAAGTATTATGTGCAGACATAAACCGTTATTGAATCTGCGAGAAGTAAAGCCTTATTGATCATTAATGTTAATTAGTAGCACTATGTGTTTTAACTACATCATTATACAGCACGTTTTCAGCAGACAAAGTGGTTGCACCTGTAATCCTGGTGAAACACGGCAGGCCAGATGTCTGTAATATCGTACTTACTTTTATTGTGTGTTCTTCCATCTGGCACAGGCTTCCTTCTCATCTGTGGGGAAAAAGCAGCAGCGTCTGTGTTTCATAATAAAATGGTGCCTGTCTATGGGTGCATAACTCAAATACTACTGCACTCATTTTAATTATGACTTATTCAATAGCCGGATCTTCAGATTGTAGAAATTTTTATACAGGAATTAATTTAGAACTTCTACTGATCCAGACCTGGATAAGCAAAGAAAATGAATAAAGGAATCGTGACCACCTCAAACTCTCTCTCTCTGTTCCCCAATCTCTCTTAGCTTGGATATAGATATTATAGATAAATAGGTTTGTGTAGATATCAAACTGAAGGTCAGGTCAGAGTAAATGTATTAATGAGAAGATGCAAGTAATTTCCATGCCGATTTTGATTTCTTAATATTTGTTGAATGGAAATTAAAGTTTAAGGTCCTTGTTCATTTAATTATTTATGTATCTGTTTTAAACCGCAATGGGTGCAATACTGTCTACGTTTCAGTTTTACAGAATGTTTTGGGCATGGATTGTTAAATCTTAATTAAGTTTTAATTCAATTAAATTTCAATTCAGTTTATTTATATAGAGCGCCAATCACAGCAAAGCTGCCCCAACGTGCTTCACGCAGGTAAGCTCTGACCTTACCAACCCCCCCCAGAAAGCACTTAGGTGGTAAGGAACACTTCCCTCTGGTTTTTTTGAGGAAGAAGAACCTCAAGCAGACCAGGCTCAGAGGAGTGCCCCCCTCCCCCTGCTGATGCCATTCTATCAGTTACAAAGTAGCAGTTAACAAACAAATAGACAAAGTGCAAAGTCCATCTTAAGGCCAAGCCTAAGAGTTCGAAGATGTGGAGCTCGACATGATAGAGCCCCCAGCAGGACAACAGGCCACTCTGACCAGAGTCTCTGAAGGGCAGCATCAGCTACCCACATACTTCTGGGCCACTCATAGTTCTGTGATGCTCCAGTTTATTGTCCTTCATGTGGCGCAGGTCACACCCCATCAAGGCCTTCAGCATGTGGTTCATACACTTGTCAGTAGCAATACCTCAGACAGAGGGGAAAAAAGAGCAGAATCAGTTGGACAGAACTAACAGCACCTAGGGCATTAGTTTTTGATGGCAATAAATCAGACAGAGAAGCAGAAAGGGCACTAACTCTGTGCTTCACTAATACCCCAAAAAGTTTGATATAATGAGACTTAGATATGCTCCATTCTGACCCTCCACACTGACCCTAAATAACAGAACCCACCATTGTTATTATAATTAATCTCCCTTGGTGTGTGTGCAACCCCCTAAGTGAGCAAGGATAAAGTGCTGCTTTAAAAGCAGGGCAGGAATGGCAGGTGGCTGCCGTGGGAGGCTGTGGCACACTGCTGCACCTCAGCCTGCCCTGAGAACCCACCACTACCTAGTGATCCCAATCTAATTGGTCCCTAATGTGTCAAAATCTACTTGTATGCATTAAAATGGTAGGCTGCTGTGGGAGACTGCAGCGTGCTGCTGTGCCACAGTCTGCTCTGTAAACCTAACACCAACACCTGACCGAACACTAAATGAACCCTATAATGTGCTACTTAAACCCAAAATAATGTGCGTGCAAGTACTAAACTAGTGAAGTGCATTTAAAAGGTGTGACGTGAGGCCGAACCACAGAGCTAGGGAGGACAGGCACAGTGCAGCGACGCAGGCAGCACACTCCAACTCCACCGGACCCGCAACCCACCCCCAGATCCAAGGGAGGTGCCAGGGCAACCCACGAGACAGGGAGGCAGCGGACAGTCCCGGAGGAGCATCAGAAGCACCAGGGGTGAGAACTAACCAGCAGGGGGGGCAGGGAGCCGGAGAAGGATGAACCATCCCACAGAGCAGTCCCCTGATCCAAAGAATGCACAAGACAAGGCCCAAGAGTGACCAGGGAAACCAAGGAACCGGAGGGAGAGAGACGGGCCCCGCAGACGCCAAGGGAGAGCTCGAGGCATGGAATGCCACACAACGCGCTGAGAGAGGCACAGAACCCCCACCCAGGCACTGAACCCCAGCCCATCCCCGGCAGAGCAGGCCAAACCGCACCCAGGACAAGTAATGTGGCCGCTCAGCTACCTCCCCCCACCACCACCCCCCACCCCACAAACAGAACAATGCGGCCCTGCAGTGCCGGACCTCCATGCCCCACAAGGGAGGAAGCAGTAAGGGAGCCCAGGCAGCACCCGACCACCCCGCAGGATGCTAAGGCAACACCAGAAAGTATCACCCCGACCCCTGATCCCCAAGCAAACCCAGGACCCCACCACTATCAGGACAACCGAACCATCCCAACCTGCCATCGAACCGCACAGCTCCTTCATTCTTGAGGGGTGACCCACTTTAAAAGATACAAGGCTATCACCTCCACTAGTGCTAAACTATTCAAGAAAAACACATCACATCATTCTCTGATGACGGGAGTACACCAGTGAGGTGCAACCTGCATCTGCAGCACAAGACAGAAAAGTTAGTGGATCAAAAACAAAAGAAACAAGTCATAATCCAGTATTAATACTGTACATTAACAGGCACAAGAGTGGCATTCCCTAACAGGCAAAAATCAGACCTTCAAATTTAATGAGTTAATAAATAAGGACCATGTTTCATTAAATGGGGTAATTGGTTTCTTAATGAAGTGGATATTTTTCCATTGAAATATATTCAAAAGGGGGCTTGACCAGTGGTTGATATATATTGATTGTTTATTTTTCCAATTGAGCAATATAGTTTTTTTTTGTTTGTTTGTTTTTGGCAATAGTCAGTGCTACAAGTATAGTTGTACATGGTTTTAGTTGGCAGTTCAATAACGGTTATGTCTCCAAGTATACATACAGTGGGGCAAATAAGTATTTGATCCACTGGCGATTTTCAAAGTTTTCCCCACCATACAAACAATGGAGAGGTCTGTCATTTTATCATAGGTACACAACTGTGAGAGACAGAATCTTAAAAAAAATCAGAAAATCACATTGTATGATTTTTAAATAATTTATTTGCATTTTATTGCAGGAAATATGTATTTGATCCACTAGAAAAACAGACTTTAATATTGTTACAGAAACCTTGTTTGCAATTACAGAGCTCAGATGTGTCCGTCATTCTGACCAAGTTGCACACTGCAGCAGGGATTTTTGGTCCACTCCCTCCTCCTACAGATCTTCTCCAGATCTTTCAGGTTGGAGTTTCAAGCTCCGTCCAAAGAGTTCTCTTAAGTTCAGGTCTGGAGACTGGGCTTGGCCACTCCAGGACCTTGAAATGCTTCTGACGGAAGCCCCTCCTTAGTTGCCCTGGCTGTGTGTTTTGGGTTATTGTCATGCTGGAAGAACCCAGCCAGACCCATCTTCAGTGCTGTTACTGAGGGAAGGAGGTTGTTTGCCAACATCTGCAATACATGACCCCATCCATCCTCCCTTCAATACGGTGCAACTGTCCTGTCCCCTTTGTAGAAAAGCACTCCAGAGTATGATGTTTCCACCCCCCATGCTTCAGGGTGGGGACGGTGCTCCTGGGGTTGTTATCTTCCAAACACAGCGGGTGGAGTTGATTTAAAAAAAAAAAAAAGCTCTATTTTGGTCTCATCTGACCACATGACCTTCTCCCATGCCTCTCTGGATCATCCAGTTTGTCACAGGTGAACTCAAATGGGCCTGGACATGTGCTGGCTTGAGCAGGGGGACCTTGCTGCCCTGCAGGATTTTAAACCATACAGCATCATGTGTTACTAATGTAATCTTTGTGACTGTGGTCCCAGCTCTCTTCAGGTCATTGACCAGGTCCTCCTGTGTAGTTCTGGACTTTCTCAGAATCATCCTTACCCCACAAAGTGAGATCTTGCATGGAGCCCCAGACTGAGGAAGATTTACAGTCATCACTTGTTTCTTCCATTTTCTAATAATTGTGTCAACAGTTGTTGACTTCTCACCAAGCTGCTTGCATGTTGTCCTGTAGCCCATTCTAGCCTTGTGCAGGTCTACAGTTTTGGTCCCTGGTGTCCTTAGATAGCTCTTTGGTCTTGGCTATGGTGGACAGGTTGGAGTGTGATTGATTGATTGTGTGCACAGGTGTCTTTTACATAGGTAACCGATTGAAAATAGGTGTCATTAATACAGGTAAAGAGTGCAGAATAAGAGGGCTTCTTAAAGAAAAACTAACAGGTCTGTGAGAGCCAGAATTCTTCTGGTTGCTAGGTGATCAAATACCTATTTCATGCAATAAAATGCAAATTATTTATTTAAAAATCAAACAATGTAAATTTTCAGAATTGTTTTTCAGATTCTATCTCTCACAGTTGAAGTGTACCTAAGATAAAAATTACAGACCTCCATTCTTTGTAGATGGAAAACCTGCAAAATTGACAGTGAATCAGACTTATTTGCCCCATTGTAAATTAGGAGATAAGGGGGATTCTGTATCCCGCGATGGAGGACAGTTTTTTCAGAGTGACTTTGACCAAAAACGATGGACAGGTGAGCAGAGCCAAACGGCATGAAAACAGGTGTCAGTGGTGTTTATCTCACACTGTGAACAAACATCAGAGTCTGATAAGCCCATTTATACATCTTATATTGAGTGATGTGTGCTCTGTGAAGAACTTTGTACTGGATCAGTTGTAAGTTGGTATTATTTGTCACTGAAAATGTGTTTTTACAAATCTGGCCGATTTTGACCAACTGTGTGGACTCTTGCAGATTTTAGAACTGAAATCTGACACTTTTTCGGATGTGCACCGATTCATAATTCTGACGCCATTCTGCGTGATTCCGGCTATGTGTGATGGGGGCATAAGTTTGAGAGTTTGCTGTTGTTACATTCTAACTTTTGTAATTCTATCCAGAAGCTGTGGACCGGATTAGGATGAATCCATTTAAAGGCCCCTTCACACATAACACAAAAGACGCAGAACCGGAAGCAAATCCATGACCCAGACACGAAATGGGGAACCATGAAACCATCGTGTGTGCATGAGCACAGTGCGAGCAGCTATTTAACCCTGGTTAAATAAAAAAAAAAATGCCACTCACAGGATTCAAACCTGCAATTTACAAAAGCTGTGATTACCAGACGGAAACTTTACCACTGCAACTGCAATCACTGTCTTATAACAGGGGCATAAAATGGAGATAACATATTTTTTCAAAAAAGAGAAAAAAGCACTGTGATACTGACCAAATGGCATTTGTTACGGCATATTTCTGCTGATATGTGACTGAAAGTGGCATATTAGTTGTACTGTTAGCTTGTCATATAGCCCTGTGGCACGCTGCTCACAGGACCTGCATGTCGGGGCCGGGCCCGTGCGGTGTGTCCTGTCAGACAGATGTGACATTCAAATCGCCTGCTGCATGCCCACTTGAACTGATGGACCGTTTCAGCTGGGACAGCCTGTCAGTGTGCATGCTGTGCATGCTCTCTAGCCCGTCGCAAAAGCGTTATATGTTTTTATGGATTTCCACATGACAGCAAGCACACACACACGTGTCATGGTGGACAGTTGTAAGGTCCTGTCTGTCAAAACATGGTACATGTTCTGCAGCTGTAACGTCCAGGACCAGAGATGTCAACAGCTGCTGCTCTTGGCAGCCAGCCACACCACCTGCCCGTTCAGCGCACAGACCAAGGGGTCACTCTTTGATCAGATGAGAGGTGTGGGAGCGAACCACACGTATGCCACATGTTGGGGGGGTAACAAAAGGAGCTTAATCAGATGCTCAAAGATGACAGAAGGCACCACAAGGACATGGTAGAACATAATTTTAAGTCAATGGACTTTAGAAAGATGTGGCACTCTGTGTAACAGAATAACTAATATGAATACAAGGAAATGCATGTTACTAATAATGATTTGGATAAAGCAAAATGAATTGAATGTTTTTTTTTTCTTCCAGGTTTGAAACTGCTAGTTTTATTGAGGTAGGTAATATGATACTGAATAATATCTCTACTGACCCTGAGTGTAGGATTGTAATTAATCTTCAGCGGATTCAGTCCACTTTTAAACATACATGCAGCAAAAAAGCCACAGGCCCAGATGGTATCTCTGCTATGCAGTTAAAGGCATGTGCAGAAGAGCTCACGCCGGTGTGGTGCCCTATTTTTCAGGAGTCAGTGAACTTGTATACAGTACCCACCATCTGGGAAAAAAATCAGTTATGTTGCCAATAGCCAAAAGAACTGTCCAACAGAAATTAATAACTTCAGACCAGTGGCTTTGATTTCGATATCAGTTTGGCTATAGACACAGGAGAGCTACTGATGATGCCATCGCCAGCATTACCCATCTCAACATCAAACACTTAGAGGACTCCCAAGCGTATGCACATAGTTTATTGTTGATTTAGTTCAGCTTTTAACACTCCAGCCCCATCTGCTTATTGAGAAACTGAAGCAGTTGAATGTGAATCCCTTTATAATGAAATGGCATTTTTCTTTTTTAACTGACCACAGTCAGTGTATTAGAGTCAATAATGCTCTCTTGGAGGTGAGAACCATCAGCACAGGTGCTTCGTAGGGGTGTATTAGCTCACCAATTCTCTTCACATTGTACACAAACCAGGAAACCCAGGAAATTGTTATATTCAGTGCTGCTACAACTTTGAAGATGACCAAACATACACATGTTCATGCATTTCTGAACCACCTCTCCTTACTGAGAGCTAAGGTGGAGAAGTGTTAAGATTTGACTGATGTGTGAGGGGTTCCCTGTTCAATTTGGATGTGTGGAAGCTTTCCCATGACTTTCATGGTGTATAAACATTGACTTCCTTAGGGAGAATGTATGAATTAAACGAATGAATGAATGAATGAATTGAATGAAAGACATCCGGGAACCATCCTCACCAGGTGCCTGAACCACCTCACCTGGCTCCTTTCGATGCAAGAAGTAGCGGCTCTACTCTGAGTCCCTCCCGGATAGTCAAGCTTCTCACCCTGTCCAGGAGTGTAAGCTCAGATACCCGATGTGGGAATCTCAGTCTGCCACTTGTATCTGCAATCCTAGTTTTAAATTTTAAACTGCTGATTTAAAAAAAAATCTAAGGTTATTACAAGATGTCTTGGCAGTACTGTGTACAGCGTGTGCTGAAATCAGTGGCTGCAAATGGACTTTTCCTATCGTAATATACCCCCTCAATTATTTTCCTTTTGATTTATCTTGCCCTCTGACCTGTGAGTAGATTTAGGTCTATTTACCTAGTATTTTGTGGACAAGATGATAGCTGAGCTATGATGGAATATCAGTGTTTGTGGCTGGTGGCTAGTGTAGTGTAATCCACTGTAAGATCCTCCATGGATGGGCCTGGGGGTGGGGCTTATGGCAAGTGCGATTTATGTGCGCTTGGCTTCACGCTTAAGAATAGAGTTTGACATGAGATCAGAAGTAAATAGAATACAAGGTGCCAAGCCACAAGTAGCCAGCATTCAGAGTTTTTTTTTTAATGTACAGTAGCGATCCACATTGGGATTTAGTACAAGGTTTTAGTTTTAACACCGGATGCTCTTCCTGACTCAACTCCAGTTCTACTTCGAGAAGCATGTGCACAGCCCGTGGCATTCCTGAGCAGTCATCCAGCCAACAACTAATCAGGACCTCCTCTGTTTTATGTCTGAGATCAGTCGGGATCAGACGTGCATGCGGTAGAATGGCTGCACAAACTTATCAATATTTTATTACCTTAGCCAAACAATAGAAGAGGGAACAGGTTATGTGATTACCGTCTGAGCACATATGCAGCAAATGTTGTGGAGCACTTGTTCTCTGTTCTACACACAGAGAGGAAAAGATGTGCATCCCAGTGTGTCCAAACAGTGTTAAACGTCTTCAGATCCAGTATTTAATGAGCAAGAGGTTGTCAGTTTGCAGCTATTCATCATTTCATGCCTTGTTGTCACATATGTTGTACATGCAGTGATTCTAAATCATGTCTTAATGTAACATCGACAATGTTTAAGTCTGTTTGTGAGAAAACATTAACATCATCTAAACCCTGATTACTTGCTAGGGTTGGTGATCCAAACATCCCGTGTTGATGATCTACAGTCCATGATGAAAAGCACATGTTGCAGGTGGATTTAGGGTTTGTTCCACGACACCTTTCTCTTTAAAAAGGCCAAAATTTGAATGCAAACTGAAGTGCAGGTTGAAAATAGGTTCTATTTAAATTCTTCATTAAATTTGTGGAGATTTTGTGTCGAGCATGAATTATACCAATTTGTCATCTGTCATGGGCAGCATGGTGGCTTAGTGGGGTTAGGGAGAAGGTCATGGGTTTGATTCCCACCTGTGGCCTTTCTGTGTTTCCATGTTCTCCCCGTGTTTACGTGGGTTCCCTCCGGCTTCCTCCCACATCCACACACATGCAGGTTAGGTAGATTGGAAACTTTAAATTGTCTGTAAGTGTCAATGTGTTTGTTTGTCTGTATGTGACCCTGTGACACACTGGCGTCCGGTCCAGGGTGTACCTCGCCTCACACCCTGTGACTGCTGGGATAGGCTCCAGCCCCCCTTTGACCCTTAATTGGAGTAAGTGTTTGAAGATGAGTGAGTGAGTGAGTGTCATCTGTCATTCCTTTTAAGAACCATGTATCGTTGAGGTTGAAGTGTTGTTATTTCCATGGCAGACTCAGACGTAAGAGATCCTGGTGAGGAAGTGGATCTGCACGCAAGGTATCAAAGTGTGTGAGCAGTTATGGGAAGTAGCTCAGCACCTTGTTCCTGCAACGCTTCCACGATCTACATCCACCTGATCGTCTGTCTATCCCATCAGAACCACCCCGTGTCCAGCCCCCAGAGTGACCCCTGGGTTTACAGAGGGTTTTTTTTTTTTTGTATTCTTTCATTACATATTTTCTGGAGTGTGTCTAATTTTTTATTTTATAAGTAGTTTGGGAGGTCCAGCGACTTATACTCTGGAATAAGTTGGGTATAACCGAAAAATGAACCTGCACTGTTATAGTGATTTGCATACTTGGGCTGTGATTGGCTTTTGAAATTTGTGATGCAACAAATTTATCTTGTCCAGGCCAGTGCAATGAATCTCAGAACATATGTCAAAGATTTCAGTGAGAGTAAAACCTCCTTGGAGATTTAACTGTAAGAAAACTCATTTTTGATTTGAGAGTATCTATGTTTATTGTATATTATATTGTATATATAGTGTATTCGGATCTGGAAGACTCCACTGCTTGTTGGAGGTGATCCGGATCCGGATTGGCAGACGTCAGAAATCTCTGATTGCTCTTGTTGTATTCTATATCGTGTATATTATATTGTATATGAATTGGCCCCAAACTCATTCTGTTAAGGGCACAAGATGCTGCAGGTTTCCATTTCTCCTGATCTCATGCGAGGTCAAGTTCACTCATGAACTTCTCGTGTCTGCTCAAGTGGTGTTAATCAGTCAGCTGAGCTGCGGTTTCAGTCTGCGGTTTCCATGAAACCTACACCTTTGTGGACTGTTGAAGAGTTTGAGACTAGATACTTCACAGTGAGATTCCACATGTTGTTCAAGTAATTTATACTCAGTGAATTTGCATGAGTGAGTATGACAGTTTGTCAAAAATATTAACCTAATATGCCACGTTGGCTTGCATTGATTACACAGTGTATATTTAAGTTTATGCATGAGTGCAAGTTTGAGCACATTCCATAACAGTCCACTTCTGAGATAATATCCAGTCGGGTAGTCAGATAAGGCTTCATAAGCTCATAGTTTCATCGTGGATTGAGAAGAGGGTTTGTTGTGGTGCTATGCTCTACTTATTTTTGTGAAGCTGAGTGGATCTGCAGTCAATAATACTCACTAAAGCCCCAGCTGTTTTGTTTTAATCAGATTCCAGGGTTTTTGGCCGGACTTAATAAGGTTGGCTAATGGTTGAGTAACCCAATCCTGACCGCAGCAAACACCTCCTCTAGATATCAATGCACAAATGTTTTCAGAGTGACAATAGGCAAATGCAGACTCACCCCGGCTGCCATCTGTATCCAGCCTGACTCAATAAATACACCACGTAACACCCGCAATCACTTTTTTGGTGGTGGATTTCCTTTGGGCTTTGTTTTGCATTGTTTTATTTAATCTTCGGTTCATTTTTTTTAGGTCAAGGGAAATTGATGGCTTACACACTCTAAAAACCATGACAGCTTCAAGTATGAGGGATTTCTTAGTGTGTTTTAAGCCTCTTCCCCAGTAAACCTTTGAAGAAATACATGTGATTAGAACAGTCTGTCACGAGTAAACACAGACTAAAAATAATATATGGCGTAGAGTATGTCTGTTCAGGGTCCGCATCATTTACTCAAACCTGACAGCTTAATGTTTTTAATAGGAAATTTCTTGTGTTTATATTCGGGCCCTTGAGGATGTCTGCATTACTGATGTCTCCATCAATTGTTTCCATAAGGCCAACGTGTCAGTGGTTCAGTTCTTGTCTAATACTGGTCTGTGTCCTTGAGCACTACCTTTTCACTGAACCTAAGCTGTTCTGTCTGCAGTCCAACATGTTTCAAGTCCAGATGAATCTGATTGGACTAGCATCACAAAGGGCATGCACCTGTGTAAAATGTATGAAAACATTCCATTCACCCCATCCATTTTCTATAACTGCTTACTCCCAGTTAAGGGTCACGGGGGGCTGGAGCCTACCCAACCTTCAAAGGGCGTGAGGTGGGGTACATCCTGGACAGGACGCCAGTCTGTCACAAGGCCATATATAGACAGAGTTTCAGTTCACCTAATCTGCTTGTCTTTTGTATGAGGGAACCCATCCAAACACGCAAAGTCCCACACAGAAAGACCACAGGTGGGAATCAATCCCATGACCTTCTTGCTGAGAGACAAGAGGTGCTAACTGCCCTTTATGAATATACAAATCATAAAATCTTCTATCAATCTGATACTTAAATGAATAGTTTTTCTACTTGGTCCCAAATCACAACAGACATGATTTCAACATACATATAGAGCGGTCACAGGCTTCCCAATAAAGGTCGATTTTAAGAATTAATAATATTTCTGTGATCATATCAACAAATGCCTTAATTTTTTAATACTTGATTCCCAAAGCAGTTCATGAGTTACAACATATTCTCCTGAAGTGTTTGTATGATATCTAATGAGAGTTATGTATGATATTTTTTGTATAATCCTTGCAATATCCAAGCAAATGTACAAGTCTCTGCAGTGCAGAAGCAACCAGTTAGGGTTAAAAATAAACACAAATTAAAGAATATCTGCTATTTTTTTTCACAACAGCTTGCAACACTAGGTCACATGATCAGTCTACCTGCTGTGTTGGGAAGGTGTAGTGACACGGACCCACAACAGGGGGCGTTAATGAACGGACAATGGATGAGCCAAAAAGTAACAATTTAATGTTGTGAATTGCACAACGGAATACAGACAATGACAATAGAGGAGTACAGTCAATCGTATACAAGGTGACGTGTGGGCAGGCTCGAGGATAGAAGACGTCTGTCCAGAGAAGAGCCGGATCCCACACGGCTTCCACCGCCAGCGGATCTGAAGACACCGGAGCCGCCAAGTCCCGAGTCCCAGGTGGCCACCGTCTCCAGCTGTCAGACCAGGTACTGCTGGCAGAAACAGAAACAGTTAATGGTGGGGTGTGAAGACACACCCAGTATCGTCCCTTGATCAGTTCCTCCGGGAGGGAGAACCTCCACCTCCAGAAACAATTTCAATCGTGCAGCTCCTGTTGGTCTCTTTCCTGGATGGAGTGAGAGGCGAAGAACGTTGCCCTCCCACTGTCCGCCAATCCAGCTTCAGACAGAGCCCGCAGGAACACAGCTGCACACAGAACAATGTTTTAGTTTCAATATCAATCGCAGAGAAGTTACCTCGATTGGTAAGCTGATTTCTCGGCGAGGAGGTGGAGTTGCAGTCCGCCTTTTAGTGATGGTGATGAGTGACAGCTGGTGCTGATAAGTGACAGCTGTCACTCCCAGTGGCTCTGACGCCTCTCGTGCTTGGAGCCCGCACTCCAAGCAGGGCGCCATCTGGTGGTGGTGGGCCAGCAGTACCTCCTCTTCAGCGACCCACACAACATGCTGATGATTACGTAGGCCATATATGAATTATTTTGTATGATTTTTTTAATACACTTTACTACAAACACTGCATGGAGGACAACCTGGCCATTGAGAGCTTTGTAGTCCAAAGTCCTGATCAGACAGGGAACACATATTATTCTGGTGTTGCACATTCAAACAATAATGTGTTAGGGAAAATCATGGAAAACTAATGCAAATATGTTGTAAAAAAAAACAAAATAAAAACGCATTCTGTAATTTTAGTGTTAAGAGTTCATCACGAAAAACAATCTTCAAGGCCCCTTCACACATAACACGATTGAAGGTCGACTGGCACATAAAGGAGGAGTGAATGCTACTTGTGAAAAATTGGAGCTGCCCTCAAACACCTCGTACAGTTGTTGCCACAACCATTCACTTACCCAGAGGCCGAAAGACAGCGAGTGCACATTTGACCGCCTCATTGTCTGCCAAATTCCAAGTGCCACACATGAACATCCACCACTGCTCGCTGGCAATTAGACAATTTCACAGACAGCTCAAATGTGTTCATCTGGACTCCACTCTCGTGTTGGGAGCGTAATGCCCCGCCTTTTCTAAGTGCAACACAGTGGCGGCATACCCTATCAACACATGGGTGTGAATGTGCCACCCCCCCCCCCCACCCACACACACACACACAAATGGCTTGTGGAGTGTGTTGTCATCCCCCCCCCCCCCCCCACACACACACACCATGAATTCAACATTGTCAGCTGTGGCTGAGGGTCCTGGAGTCTGTCACTGTCCAGCGCAGTGCGTGCTGGATAGCGACAGTTGCAGACCTGCGACTCAGCTGGTGAACACACAGTCCACATGTGTGCGTGGGCGCTCATGCCCTCATGACATGCTGATAATTATATACAGACACGATCACATGAGGTCCAGCTAGCGTCTGCGTGCGCGGCACGGTGTGAAAGTAATGAGCTGGCAGCGCGGTCACTAGCAGATCAGTGCACGCTGGACATGCCATGCCAGCTGATGCGGTGTGACTAAACACCGACAGGAGCCGATGGGAGCCAACAGGAACTGACAGGCAGTTCAACTAAACACCAAGAAGCACTGGTGGGAGCCAACAGGGAATCACAGGAGCTGGTGGGAGCCAAGAGGAACCAACAAGATCCGATAGGCAGTTCAACTAAACGCTAACAGGAGCTGGTGGAGTCAAAACACGCCAAGGACGTAATAAAATCATAGACATTTATTTGTTTGTTTGTTTGTCTGTCTGTGCAGGATTACGTCATCGCGACAAACACTGACAGGAGCCAGTGAGAGACAGCAGGAACTAACATGAGCTGATAGAAGCCTAATTTCTTTAACAATTACACGCACACATACACAAGTTTGTGTGTTTCTCTCCTAATTCCAGCAAATCTGAACAACTTTGCATTTTTCCTGAAAATTTAGCTGTGAAACAGTCTCATTTTGTTCTGAGCCCATCCAGCTTTCTAAAAAAATTCAAAATGTGCTTGAAATTCTTGTAAAAAAAAAAAAAAAAAAATTATTAATGGTCTATCGCCTTTGCAAATGTGGCAAAGTTGAAGTTTCCCTGTTTTGCAGTCTCTTCTGATGATCAGAGCCGATATTCAGCACAAAACATCATGTAGAAATCTGTCTTATCTCCCTCCACAGATGTAGGAAGCGGGGAGAGGGGGGAGCATGGGGGCAACTGCTCCCTCCATTGCCCGGATTCAGTGCACTGCTAAAATTCAGGCAGATGGGTTGTGAATAAAAATTTGTACACATTAAACAATGCCAAGAATAAGAGTAAACATAATGATAAACTTGCATTGTAAGTTTGCATATGAATTATGATTATAATCATTGTCTTAATCTTCATGATCATGGAAGTGTAAAAGTCATTTACCTCGGTAGTGAGTTGTTGTGGAGGGTGGTGAGTGCAGCGAGTATGCCCCGGTGAGAGTCTGCTGTCAGTACCACGGATACACTGGCGACTACACCTGCTACATCGTGTTCAGCAGAGAAGTCATTCTCATGCTTGAGAAGACTCTAAACCTACATTGGGTCTACTATGGACCAGGATAGCCTGTCAGCATGAGGGCTTCTGTGCATTGAAAGAGGTCATGTCAACATGGTGGATATTAGGGGCTGGAAAAAATGTTCTTGTAATTATTGCCATATAACCTATTACATGTACCAGTGTAACACAGATTTTTACCAGATTCTTATGTTTTTCTAGTTGATGATATGTTATTCACACCACATCTCATGTCACATAATGTACGAGGTCTCTTAGATAATAAACCGACCCTTTTATTTTTTTTTTTAACTATATGGATTTGAATGACATGCGATTACACCAATCATGCTTGAACCCTCGTGCGCATGCGTGAGTTTTTTCATGCGTGTCGGTGACGTCATTTCCCTGTGGGCAGGCCTTGAGTGAGATGTGGTCCCACCCTCTCGGCTGAATTCCTTTGTTTCACACGCTGCTCGAGGCGACGCGCGTTGCTTTATCAAAATTTTTTCTGGACCTGTGAGGAATATCCGAGTGGACACTATTCGAGAAATTAAGATGGTTTTCTGTGAAAAGTTTAACGGCTGATGAGAGATTATGGGGTGTTTCTGTCGGTGTAAGGACTTCCCACGGAGCGGGACGTCCTGCAGCGCTTCCAGGCGCTGTCGTCGGCCTTAATTCACCCAGGACATCGTGAGAGAACAGAGAAGATTCAGAAGAGGCCGGCATGAGGAATTTATGCGGACATTCCACTGTTTAAGGACATTTTTTAAATGAAAGACGTACGCGCAAATTCGCCGAGTCGTTTCCGTGACGACTCGGCAAATCTGTGTGCGCCGCGACAGGAAAAACACCTCCGTGTTGAAAACCATTTGTAGAATTCAGGCGGCTTTTAATGGCTTTCAACAGTGAGTAACTGAGAATTGTTTAACAGCTTGGGCATGTTCCAACTTGCCCGTTAAGATTTCCAACGAGGTGTTTTCCTGCCGCGACCCCCCGCGGTCCGGGTCCAGCCCAACATGCGACTCTGCCCGCACGTTCTTTCATTACAAAATGACCGTTAACAATGGAATGTCCGAATAAACTCCTCATGCCGACTTCTTCTGAAAGTTCTCTGTTCTCTGACGACTTACTGCGTCAACAGAGCCTGAAATGTGGAAGTTTTCAACTTGAAACGGTGAGACGCTGCCGTCTCGAAGCGCAGATCGCCGTCAGGCGCCGCGGACCGTCCTTAAAGCGACACTACCAGACCAAAATCTCTCATCAGCCGTTAAAATTTTTACCGAAAACCAGCTGAATTTATTGAATGGTGTCCACTCAGTTGTGCCTTACAGTTTTGAAAAATTTTTTATCAAACAAAGCAACAGTCTCTGAGCCATTCCTAAACAATGAAAAAAAATCGACGAGCGGGTGGACGACTCCTCACTCAAAGACTGCCCACAGGCGAATGACGTAACCGACAGGCGTGAAAAAAACTCTCGCATGCCCACGAGGGTTCAAGCATGTCTGATGTAATCACACGTGATTCAAATCCATATGGTTTTTGAAAAAATAATAAGGTCGGATACTTTTCTAATAGACCTCGTATGTTGATACTATATATACTATTATATGTTCCTTTTCAGGTTGAGAATGATTGATTTTGAAACTTGTCCCTACATCTTATTGCATTTGAAGAGTTTTGTATTTTAAACACACATAAAACAATGTCTGCTTGAACACTCTGATTAAAGAACAGACTAGCCTACATGGTTTTGCTAAATTTTTTTTAATTCGTAACAAACACAATTTAATCGTTGGTCTTTATTATACAAATATATATGGCATCTGAAAGAATTCTGGGAGTTTCTGAAATTCGGGCAAATTGGGTGTTGCCCCCCCCCCCAAATAATCCCCACCTCCTATGCCTATGCTCATCTCTTCACAGTAATGACGTTTTCAATGGCTGGTTACTTGGACAGGCTCCTTTTGCGTTTCTGGCTCAGCCTGTGGTGTCAGTCTTGATATTTTCCAAAGTACCAAATTTTCATTGATCAAGAGGATTTTAATGCAGAAAACTGTTTTATCCATATAAACATGACATTAAATGTGCATTACTTCACATTCAATAACAGTTGCACTCAGTTATGTTTCCCAGACAAAAATGATTATTATTCCTGCCATTTCCAGGCCAGAACTAATTGCAAACCTTCTCCAGACTTCAGAACCCGATTGGGAACCCTGATTTTAATACCTGCTGATTCTGTGCACAACACATGCTTGTGTTGTGTTGGAAAACTGAGAGTGAAAGTGAGGTTTGTTTGACATCAAGCATGCTTATTGTGCCAAATTTTGTGTTATGTGTGAAGGGGCCCTTACTATGTATGGCCTTTTTTAACAATGGATAGTTTAAGAAAATTAACTTTGTGGAAGGAATACTTCGAGGATCTCCTCAATCCCATCGTCACGTCTTCCGAAGAGGAAGCAGAGACTGGGGACTCAGAGGCGGACTGGGGGACTCAGAGGCGGACACCCTCCTCGAGGGTGTAGAGGTGCTTGAAGGTTCATGGGAGTTCGCCCAACCAGTCCACATTTGCTTTGCGGATCTGGAGAAGGCGTTTGGCCGTGTCCCTCGAGGCGCCCTGTGGGGGGTGCTCTGGGAGTACTGGGTCCGGGGTCCTTTGCTAAGGGCTATCCGGTCCCTGTACGACTGCAGCAGGAGCTTGGCTCGCATTGCCGGAAGTAAGTCAAACCTGTTTCCAGTGCACGTTGGCCTCCGCCAGGGCTGCCCTTTGTCACCGGTTCTGTTCATCACCTGTCTGGACAGAATTTCTAGGCGTAGCCAGGGTGTAGAGGGGGTCTGGTTTGGGAACCACAGAATCTCATCTCTGCTGTTTGCGGACAATGTGGGTCTATTGGCTTCATCAAACCAGGACCTTCAGCGTGCACTGGGATGGTTTGCAGCCGAGTGTGAAGCATCCGGGATGAGGATCAGCACCTCCAAATCCAAGGCCATGGTTCTTGACCGGAAAAAGGTGCCTTGCCCTCTTCAGGTCGGTGGGGTGTCCTTGCCTCAAGTGGAGGAGTTTAAGTATTTTGGGGTTTGTTCATGAGTGAGGGACGGATGGAGTGTGAGATCGACAGACAGATCGGTGCAGCGTCTGCAGTGATGCGGTCACTGTATCGGACCGTCTTGAAGAGAGAGCTGAGCAGGGGGGCAAAGCTCTCGATTTACCAGTTGATCTATAATCCGACCCTCACCTATGGTCATGAGATTTGTCTCATGACCGAAAGAACAAGATCGCGAGTACAAGCTGCCGAGATGAGTTTCCTGTGCAGGGTGGCTGGGCGCTCCCTTAGAAATAGGATGAGGAGCTCGGTCACTTGGGAGGAGCTCGGAATCAAGCCACTGCTCCTCCACATTGAAAGGAGCCAGTTGAGGTGGCTCTGGCATCTTTTCCGGATGCCCCCTGGACGCCTTGCTGGAGAGGTGTTCTGGGCATGTCCCATTGGGAGGAGGCCCCGGGGAAGACACAGGACACGCTGTAGGGACTACGTCTCTCAGCTGGCTTGGGAACGCCTCGGGGTTACCCCGGAGGAGCTGGGGGAGTGTGTGTGTGTGGATCGGGAGGTCTGGGCGGCTTTGCTTGAGCTGCTGCCCCCCGTGACCCGACTCTGGATAAAGCGGAAGAAAATGGATGGATGGATGGATGCAAGTTGGCTTGTCCAAATATGCTTTAGCATACCTCAAGTGACTCTGTTTGATGCGTGCACGCAGAAAAGGCTTCCTCTGCACTACAGCATTTCCTTGTGCAAAGTGTGCTGTATTTGAATGATGCACAGAGACACTATCTGCAGCAAGATCATGTTGGAGCAGGTCTGTGGGTTGACTATGACTGTTCACGCCATCCTTCGCTTCAGCTTATCTGAGATTTTTCTTGACCTGCCACTTCGGGACTTAACTAGTACTGTCCCTGTGGTCTTCTATTTCCTCACTATGTTCCTCACAGTGGAAACTGACAGCTGAAATCTCTGAGATAGCTTTTTGTGTCCTTCCCCTAAACCATGATGTTGAACAATCTTTTTCAGGTCATTTCAGAGTTGTTTAGTGGTTCCCATGTTGCCACTCATTAGAAGAGATGCAAAGAAGAAAAACATTTGCAAATGGCCACCTTAAATACCCTTTCTCATGAATTCACCTGTGTAACAAGGTCAAGGGTCAATGAGCTTACCAAACCAATTTTGTGTTCCAATAATTAGTGCTAAATATATTCAAATCAATAAATGACAAGGTTGCCCAAATTTATGCACCTGCCTAATTTTGTTTAAATAATTATTGCACACTTTATATAATGGCAAAAATAGATCCTTGTCATTTGATATTTTATTCAATTATTAACAACAGAAAAAGGACTTCCCATCACTGGTGCTTAACAGTCCAATATGAACTTTAAATAGGAGTCCAAAATTGTTCTCAGTAGTCCGTGATGCCGTACACTGACTTCGTGTCCAGATTGCCATCTGCTTCCCTCACTCCAGAAAAAAATCACGTCAGAAATTAGTCTGGCTTTTCATCCTAACTTCTTCCTCTTCATCCTAATAGCTGTTCATGCCTCCAAACAGCATACGGTGTGGTGGATTTGTTTTTTGTGTTGCCAAGAATGTGGACAGCTTACCAAACCAATTTTGTGTTCCCATAATTAATGCTAAATGTATTCAAATCAATAAAATGACAAGGGTGCCCAAATTTATACACCTGCCCAAGTTTGTTTAAATAATTATTGCACACTTTCTGTAAATACTCGAAACTTCATGTGGCCTGTTTTTCCAGCCTGTTCTTATGTATTGGCCTGGGCTTTATGTTCTCAGGGTGTAGGAATACATAGTGTCCCTAGGGTGAATAAAAAGTTTGCAGGTCACAGAGCTTTCGCTTATCGTGCCCCTGTTCTGTGGAATGATCTCCCTGCTTTAATAAAACAGTCAAATTCTGTAGGGACTTTTAAGTCCAGACTTAAGATGCACTTATTTTCCCTTTTGTATGGCTAGCATACTGGCATAGTATGTTACTATGCTTTTTACTCTTTTAATTCATTTTATTATGAAACGGAGCAGGCCGAGGCCTCAACTTCATCTAAATTCTGGGTCTTTTAGTGAAGCTTAGGGCTAGTGGCCGGTGATCACCTTAGTATTTCTTCTGTTTTTCTTGTTGCTTAATGCTGACAAATTACACTGTATTTGTTGTCTTTCTGATGCTCGATTCTGCTTTTTTTGTTTTCTCTCTGTTTGAGGTGCGGTTCCATCCAGAGATGGGTGTGGTATCTGTTCCGGAAACCGTCCTGTGCACCGGCAACATTTCCCATATGTTTGTTTTGTGAATTGTCTTGTAATGTATGTCTGTAGCATGGTCCAAGCAGAGGGTCACCCCTTTGAGTCTGGTCTGCTTGAGGTTTCTTCCTCAGAGTGAGTTTTTCCTCACCACTGGTTGGTAAGGTTAGACCTTACTTGTGTGAAGCGCTTTGAGGCAACCTTGTTGTTGGCCCTATATAAATGAAAATAAATTGAAAATAAAATGAATATCATCAGCTTCCTCTTTAGGAACTCCTGTCCCAGCTTGTGCTTTGTAAAAAGGTATTGTGTCCACTGAGTCTCTGTGTCATGTTCAGGACAACTGTCACTCCTTGGTTCTTTTCAGCGGGTCTTCCATTTGACTTTCCCTGTGTACCCTTGGGCATATCACTTATATGATGAAGCAGCATCACAGGCAGCACAGATTTTGACACTGAATTTTGAGGCTTTATAAGGTTTGTACTGCTTGAAAGGGTGGCAGTGACATTAAGCCCAGGGTTGTAGAAGGGGGAAGGTGCAGTGGTGGGCACAGGTAACCAAAACTTAGCTTTGATAACCATTAATCCAATAACTGGAAAGTTATCTTTTTTGACGCTAAACCGAGAAACTGCTAATAAATTTATCTTTATTACAGATAAGCGATAATTGATAACTTTTATTCGGATGCGGCCACATCAGATTACACTGTTGGCTTCTGATAAATCAGTTTAACTTTAAGCACCACAGGAGCTTCTGGGTAAATTCAAGGATCACGAACACAAAAAGAATGCACAAAAATGAATGAATAAAAAAATAAAACCCCAAACACTGTCATCATCTTCCAAAAGCAGCAAAACACAGTATTTGAAGTCACAGTTTATCTCAGTATTAGATACACCGTCATTTATGAACTAAAAGCTGCTGCTTTTTTCACACGCTTTGAACCCTGCAGCTTAAACAACTGAAATGCGTCCATTCTGCACTGATTGGTGGAGTAAAAGACACGTAGTAAATATAAATTCGTATCTGTTAGTTTCAGTGGGATTCATTAAATTCAGAAGAAAATATTCCACATAAAGCATCCTGATTATCCAAAATGGTGTGTAAATGGTGACGAAAAGTCCCTCACGGCTGCACCGTGAGAGCTCCTCTTTCCCACTGAGTCTTAGCGATTAAATGATCCCATGCGACAAAGAAATAAAATAAAATAATGTTAAAACTAGTCTGGTTTGTTTGTGTCAAGTGGACGGTAACAGTGTAACGTCCAAAGTGAACCTGAAGTATACTACACACAACGCTCGCTGCGTCAACTGGCCAATCACGTCTTGCTCTTGATGACATCAACAAGCAACAGCCGGTCTGCCATAAACCACTGATCTACACACGACAGGGATTAAAATGTTTGATTTTAGGGTTTACAAATGTTTTTGATCATTAAACTTTGCTCACGTTACCAGAAAAATAAAATGTTAGCGCAACGAAAGTTATCTGAACTAAATTTATCAGAAGATAAGTGGTCAGATGATGGTTTTAAAACTTATCTGAAAAGATAATCCGCTAGCAAAAACATTCGCTTCGATAACACTATGTAACACAGTTTTTGTTCCTGGCTTCTAAGTGTTATATTTCAACTGCTTATGTCTAAAGTCTATGGAAAAATGACTACATTCAGCACAAACTTTGATTTTATTTTTTTAACGTTCTAGAAAGTTCTAAAAGTTTCTTGAAACTTCTACAAAATTCTGGACAGTTCTAGCAGTTAAAGAATATTCTAGAAGACTACTCAGTAGTAGTGAAGGCGAATCGAGAATATTCTTGAAAACAGACAAATTTCAAAATATCATTGTCCTGATCACAGAAGCAAAGTTTCTGTGGAATAACAGCTATTTTCTATTTATTTAAGGCATAACAGGTTAGGAAAACACACTGTGTACCCAGGAACAAAACAAAAATAAAAATTTGTTACATAGTGTAATTATTGGTTATCGGATTAGTTGAACAGTGGCCACCACTGGTGAGGTGACACATCACTTGTACCGCGCTGTCCTGATGTCTTTCTGTTGCCATCCAGTTTGTCATCTTTATTATCAAAGTGGATCATCCTGGAAAGAATGTGGAAGTTTTCCAGACTGTTCCACAGAAAAGTTCTCTTCCAGTGTCTTCATCCTTCAGGGATTCTGTGGATTCCCCTTTGTGTCTGAAAACTCCAGCAAGGACAAGAACCTCAAATTATACACGTAAATGTGTTTGGTTGATTTCCTTCCGCCTCACTCCAAAAGTGCAACTTTCCTTCTGATTTATGCAATCCAGAATGACTTTCTGCATGGCATTTGAAATGAAAAGGTCAAAAAAAGACTTAATGTCCTGAACATGAGAAACTGCCATGTTGTTTCGGCCTGTTGCATCTGTCACACTTTGGCAGCAATGTGAGGTGGCTTAGTCTTTGGGCAAAAAGACCTTTCTCTTTCCCTAATTTTTGACATCCATCTGCTCCCACTTGCTGGAGGCTGATGAGCTGGTCGTGGAACTGCTCCTGGGGCAGGTCCTGAGGCTGGCTGCTGACAGGGCTTTTCTTTTTTTTAACCTGGCTGATTGTCAATTTCATCCTCTTCTTCAAAGTCACTGACAGAAATGTTGTGATCCTCATATTCTGAAAACTCTTCCTCTTCATCTCTTGAAAAGCTTTTCTAAGGTCCTCTGAGCAGAGACACTTTTTGTCATCTTGGTGAACTGTGACAAGGAGCCACACAGGTGACGCTGTTTATTTATTTCCCAGTTTACAGCTGGGATATTATGTGAAAAAAAACTTAGAATGGTTTCTGCAAGACAGAAGATAAAATGCACGGGAATATAGGTACTGAAAGGTGCAGGTTCCTCTCTCTCTGTCTCTCTCTCTCTCTCTCACACACACACACACGTGAAGATGCACAGCACCCTACAATTCCCACATTTTTATTAAGAGTTGTGCCTTTTTTATGGTCATGTGCACAGTAAAAACAGTCAGTTATACAACACAATGAAATTCTTACTCGGTTCATTCTCCCTAAATTTGCATGTAAATGGACTGCATTTATATAGCGCTTTTCCATGTGCATCAGACGCTTAAAGCGCTTTACAAATAATGCCTCACATTTACCCCGATGTAAGGATGCTGCCATACAAGGTGCTCACTACACACCGGGAGCAAGTAGGGGATTAAAGACCTTGACCAAGGGCCCTTATGGTGCATTTACACATAGGCAAGACGCCTTACAAATGTCATATTTGCATCATTCTTAGCACATTTCTGACATTCTTAACTTGATTTAACGCATCTGAATAGGTTTCTTAATAATGCATATTGGTGCATGGTATTCGTGATTTTCATGGAGTATGTTTTTGGCTGTCAAAAAATCTTCCACGAAGGTCACGCACCACCCTCATTTCATGGAGGTCACAACTGAGCGTGTTGATCTGTCTCGATTAGTGGTGATCCTTAACAGAGCGTGACGGCGCACAATTAAACCCTGCTGCCCCACATTCAGTTTTGTTGCTGCAATATGCCAAAGAAGGACAGTGATGTCAAGTCGGTGAAAAGTCTTGTTCCAGTGCTACTCAGCGTGCTCCTGCAGGTGTTCCACCTGCTGCTGTTGCTGCTGTGCCTGATGTTTGGGGAAAAAGAGTGAGACAAGAGCAGCGTGAAGCCTGGCTGTCTCAGTCTCCTCCTCCTTTCTGCGCCACTCCATGGCACAGAGCCCAACTAAGCATGCAGTCACAAAGTTCTTCTGCTGTGGCTTTTGAGGAGCAAACTGGAGTGATCTGAATTGTTCAGCGACTGACGGTAGGATGAATATGGGTGTGTGTGTGTGTGTGTGTGTGGAGACAATTCGCCTCATTCACAACGTGACAGAATGTAATGATGCACTGTTACACACAATAGCGTGCAACAACGTGGAACATTATTCTTGACCGTGCGTAGTGGTTCCTGATAATTCTCCAGCAACACATGCCATTAATTGTAACGCGTGGTGACGCAGCTACCCTGAATCATCACATTCGTGATCAGCGGCCAAGACTGTATACTTTGCGGCATTTGTGACTTGCCATTATTATGTGTAAATGCAGCATTAGTGATTTTGCAGTCGGACTGGGATTTGAACCGAGGATCCTCTGGTCTTGAGCCCAATGCCTTAACCACTAGACCATCATCTCCTGTAAATCACCTCCGCATGTATGAAAGTTCACATCAGATTATTTTGGTGGGGGGGGGAGTCCACATTATAAAATACACATCATTAGACTAGAGAATTGGGGAATAACCTGCTGTCTCAGACCGAACAGTTGGCCCCTAAAAATCCACATTTTGCATCTGCGCATGCGTCATTTCGGACCACAGCAGCACGTGTGAGATGCAGTCTCTTCACCCAAAGCAATCAAATGGATTAATGGGATTATTAACCATCAGATGATAAAGGTAAAACCACTTAAATCATTTTAAAGTTAGTTTTAAGCAGAAACGAGGTGAAATTCTTTGACACTTTGAAATGACCAACGCGCAGTGAAAGCATCAGCTCGCAGCTTGTTTAGCCGTGGCACTCTGATCACTTCCTCCGCCACCTTTTATGATGAAATAATGCTGAATTTATGTGGGAATGATTGTTGTACTAAAGCTTCAGATATCTGTTGCTGAGATAGAT
Organism: Thalassophryne amazonica; assembly: GCF_902500255.1. Classification (NCBI taxonomy): domain Eukaryota; kingdom Metazoa; phylum Chordata; class Actinopteri; order Batrachoidiformes; family Batrachoididae; genus Thalassophryne; species Thalassophryne amazonica. Next base: position 40,950,922 of record NC_047110.1, on the reverse strand, counting down.
GATGACTGGAGTGCAGTTTTTGAAGCAGAAATGAGGTGTTAATCCATGAACCGCATCATCTGGGGGTGGGGTGGGGGGGTGATTTTTAGGGGGACTGTTCGGTCGGGGACACCGATCGCAAATTGAGCTTTACCTGCGACATGTAAGCGGAGCCGGTAAAACGGCTATTTGCGACCGTATAACAGCATGAACGTCTGCAAATCATCAGACACAATTCTAATTCAATTCAATCGTTTGGACGGTTTATTTTTCTCTAGGTAATTCGGTCGGTGAGGCTTACCATCGAGTCAAGGCAGCATCGCTCCAACAGTGGTCAGGGCATGGAGTAATCCATCAAATGTGAAAATCCATCAAATGTGAAACAGTAATTCTGTATCAGAATCCACATCAATATTTTCGTATGGTAGTTTAAATTCACCCATTTTGGTGGTGGCGGCAGTACGCGACTTACCCTAACAGCTAGCATCGTGCACAGCCGTTATTCTGTCAAATTGACAGTTCTGCATCCCGACAATATTGTGCATGTGGAAAAAATATAATTGGATGATAATTTATTATAATAGAATGTATTACATACAATATTTAAAGGATATACAGCTTAGAGCAGGGGTATTCAACTCGGTCCAGAAAGGGCCGAGAGGGTGCAGGTTTACTTTTCAACCACCCACTCCACCAGGTGATTTCACTGATTCCATCTGCTCAAAGTGATGTTAATCACTTTGCAATGACCGTCCCAGAGTGTGATGACAGTGGTGAGGACACTGTCAATCATACATCTGTAGAACCTGCTGATAATTTTGGCTGACATACCAGTTTTCCTCAGTCTTCTCAGAATGTACAGTCTCTGTTGGGACTTCTTGATGATCTGTCGGTTGTTGTAAGACCAGGTGAGATCATCGCTGATGTGGATGCTGAGGACTTTCAAGGTTTTCATCCTCTCCATCTTGGTCTCGTCAATGTATAGTGGTGTGTGCAGCTCCCCACTCCTCATTGGATCAGTAACCATCTCTTTGGTCTTGTCTGCATTGAGGCAAAGATTATTATCGCTACCTCAGGCTACCAGATTCACCACCTCTCTTCTGTATGCTGTTTCGACCCCACCAGTGATCAGTCCGATGACTGCAGTGTGATCAGCAAATTTAATGATGCTGGTGTTGTTCTGGGAGGCTACACAGTCATACGTGAAGAGTGTGTAGAGCAGGGGGTTCAGCACACATCCCTGGGGTGTCCCCATGCTCACAGTAAGGGCCCCTTCACACATAGTGCGATGTTTGCACGAAGTGCACACTTAGTGCACATGATGCAGGAATTGTGTGCAAACCGTGTAATGTCATCCCTTCTTCCAATGCCTCGTACACCTGTTGCTACAAATATTTGTGCACACAAGTGCCTGAAAGACAAAGTGTGTGCTGTATGAACCCATCGCACCCTCTTGTGGCAGGAGTCCAAATTCCAGGTGACACACACGAACACCTAACACTGCTCGCATGGCACTTAGAAAATGTGTGGCCAGTTGCACTCTTGGCATGACAACAGACTGCAGACAATCACTGTCGTACTGCTGTGAAATTTGTCTAAGTTCTCCACGAGTGTGACTTTGCAAACATACACACTGACACGTGGGTGTGAGCGCTCCACTTACAGGAGGCGTGGCTTCCAACAGAAGCAGCTGTGGTATCTGTCATTCTGGACTTTCCAGCTACACAACACCTACTGTGTTTGGACAGTCATGGACTAACAACTGTCCACTGTGAGGCGCGTGTGTCTGATTGCTGTATTTACGTGGACATAAATAAAAACATATATTGCCGTGGTGGTGACAAGCTGCAGCAAGCGAGCGCGTGCACGGGTCGGACACTGACAGCCCCCCAGGTTGAAACGGGCCATCAGATCAGAACATGCAGTGGGCGATCTGACCATCACATCACCCACATGAGCTCTGTTCCACATGACGTGGTGTCTGTGCTGTGGTGTGCCATCCACAAGACATGAGTGTCGGGCAGAACACATGCACGGCCGACTGAACACACCTGACCAATAGATGTGGACATCAACGCACACTGCTTCTCATTCATGCCATTTCATGACTGTATGTCTGTGACCGTGGGTCATCTACAGAGGAACAGATGGATCATATTTGTATTGCTTGCTAAATGCAGTGTTTTTATATGGTGTGGGATTTTACTTTTTTTGTAATACTTCCATGTCCTTCCTGATATGAGGCAGATTCCTGCAGCTTTCAAAGAACAGCTCCATAGCTCAGTGGTAAAGTCTCTGTCTGTGAATCAGAGGATTTGAAAGGCACGTGTTTGCATGTGTGTGTTTTATTTATTTATTTTTTATTATTCCACATAAGCGGTGCGATGTGGTTCCACATGTACCAGTTGGTTTTTATTTCTTCCACATAAGCGGCGCCATGTGGTGCATCTAGCACTGGCTTTGCGCATGCCTGCCGTCAGCGCGATGTTTCGTGCACAATTTCGTGTGCTAATTTCGAACTATTTCGCACTGTTTCACCATTTTCCTCCAAAGGCCATCCAAACTATGCACTATGTGTGAAGGGGCCATTATGCTGGATGTATGGTTGTGAAGTCTAACTGGGGTAATTCAGCACCCAGTTACAGATTGAGGGCTTCAGTCTGACTGTGTTGCCTGCGGAGCTATAGTCGATGAACAGCATTCTAACATATATGTCCCTGTCCTCTAAATGCGTGAGGGTGTGTGGATAGTGGTGTTAACTGCATCGTCAGTGGATGGTCTAGTGGTTAAGGCACTGGGCTTGAGACCAGAAGATCCTCGGTTCAAATCCCAGCCTGACTGGAAAATCACTAAAGGCCCTTGGGCAAGGTCTTTAATCCCCCATTGCTCCCGGTGTGTAGTGAGCGCCTTGTATGGCAGCGCCCTGACATCGGGGTGAATGTGAGTACTTTGAGCGTCTGATGCAGATGGAAAAGTGCAATATAAGTGCAGTCCATTTACCATTTCTATATGGGTCCACATTGGGTCAGTGAAGAATATATAGACACTGGCAGTGTTAATTTAACACTGTCAGTGTTAACTTTACAGTGGTGATTTTGCTGTCTAGGGGGTCCACAGCGTCTGGAATGGTCTTTTTAATGTGGATCATGACTATCCTTTCAAGCACTTCTTTATGATTGTAGTGAATACTATGGGACGGTCATCATTAAAGCGGGTGACAGTGCTTCTCTTGGGGATAGGCACTGTGGTGGCGGATTTACAACAGGTGGGCACAGCGGGTTGTGCAAGGGACAGATTGAATATGTCAGCAAACACCAGCTAGCTCTGATGAGTAAACCCTGAGTGCGCGGCCGGGGATGTTATCTGGGTCAGCCACTTTCCGCAGATTTTTTTTGCTCAGAACCCTGTGTATGTCTGCCAATGTCACCATGAGTGATGAGTCCTGTATTCTCTTCTTGCCCAACATCCTTCCCTGCTGATCAGTATCTTAGGCCTCAAAGCGTGCTTAGAACTCATTCAGCTCATCTGGCAGTGTGGCTTGGCTGGATGTGACTGTGCTGCTCCTCTGCCAGAAGTCTGTGATGTGTTGAAGCCCTTCCCACATGCATTGAGGGTCAGAGGTAGAGTAGTAACCCTCCAACATCAGTCTGTATCATCTCTTGGCCTCTCTGATGGCTCTGCTCAGGTCATATCTGGCCTTTTTATAGTCCTCAGTAGTGCCTGAGATGAATGCAGCCAAGCGTGCATGTAACACAGTTTAGTGTATCACAGTTTACCCAGAGTTTTTGGTTGGGATATTTTCTGCAGTGCTTTGTGAGAATAACAGTCTCTGTGCATGTACTAGTGTAGCTGATAAACGCAGAGGCATATTGCTCCAAATCTACAGTACCGTCCTCTCTCAAAGCTGTAGTTCTAAACGCATCTCAATTTGTACAGACAAAGCAGTCCTGAAGCAGTAGTTCAGTTTCTTAAGCCTACTGGGGGGTTTGCTTAAGAGGTTGTCTGCAGGCTGGATACAGGAACATGGAGATATGGTCAACCTTTCGAAAATGTGGCCTTGGGGCAGCCTAGCTCAACAACTGGCCCGGTGTCACAGACCCCCTAAAAATCTGGCCCAATTCAGGGCCGGTTGTCGGGCTAAGGGCAGCCTTATAGGCACCTTTAACGTTGCTGTAGACTTGGTCTCGGATGCTATTGTTCCTCGTCGGAAAGCTTACGTGCTGATTACACTAGTCAACACTATTTTTCTTGCCTGGAGTGTTTCAAAGGATTTTGGGTAATTTGGGGGCACTGAATCTGAATGTGGTGTTAGTTTTTGCCAGTTGCATCACGTTTTTGAGATATGAAAACATATTTCTCGTAGCAATGAAGCAAAAGCTGCAGTCTTGCACACCTCTTTTGTACCATAAACAATATCACGGCTCTTGTTCACATTTCGTGAAACTGGTTTATGCTTTTGAAGCTGCTTTTATGTATGATTAGTGACGTCAAACTCATGAGTGACTGAGCAACTTTTGCGAAATCCATCAATACGGAACATGCAGATTGCAAAACAATATGATGTGATAGAGGAAATCTGAGCTCAGATTTGGATTCAGCACCCCAAAATTACTCTAAATCAGTTCTCAAAGTCCATACAAGAAAAAAAAGTTGTTGACCATTGTAATACTTAGGGAGAATAGTCCTGAGGTTGCAGTGGTTAAAATCCCCGGCTATGATACATACAGTGTCCGGGTGTTTAGTCTCTTGTTTGCTGATGGTGTCTTGCAGTTGGTCTAGTGTGCTAGCAGTGTTAGCTCGTGGTGGTATGTAAACAGCTGTTACTCACAATGCAGGTAGAAAGGGCTGCACCTCACCATCAACAGCTCAATGCCCAGTGAACAGTGTTTTCTATGGTCTGTACATCTGAGCACCATAGTTTGTTGACATAAACACAGACGCCGCCACCTCTGTGTTTGCCAGATGCTGATGTCCGATCTCCTCGTCAAACAGCGTGCGTGGTGGACCTGAACACCACAAGTGTAATCTAAGTGTGGAGGGGGTGTCAAGTATGCAGTTAAAAAAAGGTTATTTTATGTATAGGAATTGTGCCACCCATGGATTTTATAGCCACCAGTACTTTTATTTTTGTAAATGGGTCCCACAGACCCAAACACCATGTAGCTGTACTCAGTAAGCTTTGCATTGATGTGGGCTTTCTGTGAATGTCCAATCCCAATTACACTGAGATGGACAGTTTTGTTTCAGTATTTTAATATTATGAGTAGCTTGGTGTATGTAGTGAGAAACAAAGCTACTTATGGGAATTAGAAGTCAAAACTCCAACAACATAATTCTGTAATGTTTATTTTCATTTTGTTATGGTTTACTATCTCTGCAGCTTCCTCATGGTCCTGGTGTGTCTAATCTTCAGTGTCCTGTCAACTATAGAGCAGTATGCTGAATTCGCCACTGGAACCCTCTTCTGGATGGTAAGCAGTTTAATTATGTTGATGAAATATTGCACAGCTTAGACAAAACTCCAAACTGATCTTTAGCATTTGTCAGATCCTCTGTGGAGACAGTGCAGAAAAAAGAAAAATAAGTTATGATATTCGAAATATATATTTATCGCTGAAGATAACCTCTAATGGTCAATATTTGAAATAGTGCATGTGATTGGTTACCATTAGTTGGGGAAAATGTCATTTTTCCTGGTGCTTATGCAGCTGTTTAGTGGGCTTCCTCATTTGTCAGTTCATTGATGTGCCAAATGGAGGTGAAGAGACCCAGCTGTTAAAGCAACTCAAACAATCTGGAGAATGTCAATATGTGCATGAAACATGTAATACAGAAGTACTGAGTAATAACTCAATAGGAACCTAATGTAGTTTTTAGATATCAGATCAGGAAAGCCACTTGCCATTTAGCAGGCTTCATTGTTTGTTAGTTCATTGATGTGCCAAGTGCAGACGGTCTGTGATGAAGGGACCCCAAAAACAAATCTTGTGAAGGACCCCCAATGGCAAGAGCTGCTGTAGCAGACCAGATCAACCTCCTGTCAATGTATATACCCCTGAGTATACAGTAGCCCAGGCTGGCTTATACCCTGGGATATGTGGGCTAGGTAATACAAATAACAGCCTAAATAACATCCAGAGAATAGCTCAGACTATGCCCGGGTTATAAAACAGTCCAGTCAACAGGGGTGTAACTTGGGTTGCTACACCAATGCCACCACCATTCCCAAAATCCTCCAATCACATATTTAAAATATAGTTTTTGTTCATGAATGGGCACCAAAATGTGACAGGACAGTGGTTTCTGTATGATAGTTTGTATGGTTGGTGGTCACACACATGAAGAGTCTTTTAGGAGCATGACACATCAATCACAGTTTGCATTATAGGTGCTTTGATATTTAAATAGAAATATTTTACCATATTCTTTGAATTTTCAAATATGGTTCTGACATGACATTCAGAATGGTGATGTTGTAAACCACAGATCTTGTGGTCGCTGGTTACACATCATCAAAGCTGTAGCTCTTGGTTTGATCCAGTGGTAGAGAAAACTAAAGTCTCACAAAAATCTACACTTATTTTTCATCAGTTTTGCAAGAAAAACAAAACAAACCAACACATAGGAGAACATGCCATCGCATTCCACACTGAAATATGTGTTGATTTTATCAAGCCTTTGTTACGGATATGGGTTGAAATGCCCCTAATAAAAAAGGCCCCACATCTATATGGCCCCTGACCTAAATGGCCCCAAGTCAAAGTAGTCCTTTGCCAAAACAGACCCCAGAATGGCATATGACCTAAAAGGCAGCTCAAGAAATTTTATATATGTATTATTTATAATTGGTTTATACAAACTATAAATACTTTGAGCAATTTGAACATCATTCCAAACATATAACTCAGTGTCAAGTATGCAAGAAATGACTTTGAGGAACCTTAACCCTCACCCTAACCCCAAACATTTTCTGAGATGGTTGGATGGACTTTATATTGGACTTTATGGTATTTATATTGTGTATTTATATTCATATTTGCAAACTCTTTTTCTTTTTTACTTTCACTTTTGATACTCTGTGTGCTTCTTACCCTGTGTGCTGCTTTGCAATGCTGCTGGAACCCCAGTTTACCTGAGGGAGTCTTCCCAAGTGATCAGTAAAGTTCTATCTAATATAATGTACTATAATCTAATCTAATCTAATTTTTCTCCTGCCTTTAAATATAAGATTGTCCTTCAGAACACAGAAGTGGAGTGATAGTAATATTCCTTTTGCGGCCATTTAGGCCAGAAGCCATTCTGGCCAGGGGCTGTTTTAGCAAAAGGCTGTTCTGAATTGGGGCCATTTAGGTTGGGGCCGTTTTGACTCATTAACTGCTACCAGCAACCAAGAGTATGACCGCATCACTATTCATTGATGAAGTGAAAAGGTTACTGATAAAGATAAAATTGCTTCCTCATTCAGTGCTTTCTTTAGCTCAAATTGAGCTCAAGTTTGCTTCAAAATTTTAAATTTCTGTGAATGAATTGCCAAGTTGTATTAAAAAGTGCAAGGTGGTGTGATATGCAGATGACACAGCTGTATTTTGGGGGGAGCACATCCACAGCCTGCTCTGCTGATGGCCCCCATGTTCCAATATTCAGTCCTGTGTGAGGAATCTCGGAGTGATTTTTGACAGCCATTTTAAACCTGATAAGCAGATCAGTGCTGTTGTTAGAACAAGTTTCTTTCAACTCCGTATCCTTGCCAAGTCCAGGCCATATTTCTCTAGGATTGACCTTGAGAAGGTTATCCACACCTTCATCACAAGTAGACTAGGTTATTGTAACTCTCTGTATGTTGGCTTGGATCAGACCTCTCTAAACCGCCTCCAGCTTATTCAGAACGCTGCTGCTTGGCTTCTTTTGGGAAAGAAAAAGTCCAACCACATTACGCCGGTCTTAGCTACTCTTTGCTGGCTTCTGGTCCATTAACATGTTGATTTTTAACTTCTTTTCATTGTTTTCTTTTCATTCTTTTCATTGGTCTTCTGACCAACTGTTGCTGGAGGTGTCTAAAACCAGATTAAAGACAAGAGGTGACAGAGACTTTGCAGTAGCTGCCTCCAGGCTCTGGAATAGTCTCCCCTTAAATATTAGATCATCCCTGTCCTGCGAGACGTTTAAAACCTCTTTAAAAACCTATTTCTTTTCTCTGGTGTTTCCTAAATAGTATTTCTTCTGGTTTTTTTCTGTTGCTTAATGTTGACAAATTATACCTTATGTGTAGTCTGTTCAGTTGCATGGCCCAAGCAGACGGTCACCCCTTTGAGTCTGGTCTGCTTGAGGTTTCTTCCTCAAATCATCAGAGGGAGTTTTTCCTTATCACTGCTGCCTGTGCGCTTGCTCTAGGGGTTGGTAAAGTTAGACCTTACTTATGCGTTGCGCCTGAGGCAGCTTTGTTATGATTTGGTGCTATGTAAATAAAATAAATAAAATTAAATCAAATTAAATTATTCCCTATCTTTATTTTACTTTGTCTTTTATTTTTTTTATTGCCTGTTGTAATTTTATTGTTATTTTTTATTCATTTATTTATGATTGGGGTAACTTGGTGCCCATTTTTAAATTATGTACAGCACTTTGGCCGACTACTGTCATTTTAAACATGCTTTAGAAATAAAGGTTGAGTTGAATTGAATATTTCACGCTGGTACTGATATCGCTGAAATACAAGGTACAGCCCAGTCTGAACTCATATGTGCTGAACAGTGGCTTGACAACGGGTTACCCACATTAAATGTGGGGGAAACAACAAAACAAACAAATGCATGGTAATTGGCACATATATAAAGCTGAGGCATGTAACTAGTGATGCAGAAATAGTTTTAAACTAAAAACTAAGATAGAAAATGTTTCCTCCTTCAAATATCGATGTGTCTGGTTTGATTCATGCCTAAAATGGGAATGTACACATCGACAAAAGTATGTGCAAAGGTCTCTCAAAGAATATGCATCATCAAACAAATAAGAGCATTTATCTTGGAAAACACATTTTAGTTATTATACCATGCCATAGTTTTACCCATTATTCAGTTTAACTCAGTCATGTGGCCAAATTGTTGACAGTCAAATTCATAGAGTTCAGAGACTACCCAAGAGAGCAGCTCAGGTAATTCTCATGTGCCCTGCACATACCCGTGTCATTGACCTGCTTCATGATCTGGGGTGGTATAATTGTATTGAGAGGTTTTCTTATCAGAAATTTGCTATGGTTTTTAAATGCTTAAACAACCATACTCCTGACTCAACATTTTCTTCAAGTATTAGAAAATGCTCATCCACACAGCACTTGGCAAAGTAGCATTTCTAACTTGTTTATCCAAAGTACTGGTTGTACATCAGCCAAACATAAATTATCATATTGTGGTGCCTTATTGTGGAACAAACTTCCAGAGCATATGCAAATTTGACTAGTTTTAAAGAAGTAGGCTGGTCTCTATTTAATCCTATCCCTTACTTCTTGCATGAATATTTTTTATGTTTAACACTTGTACTACTTATTGTGTTGTGTGACGTGTACTTGCTGTGTAAATGTTATGTTTGACACCCATTTGTTGTGAAGGCCTCACTGAAAAGTAGCCTGTGGCTAATGTGAACTACCCGGTATAAATACAAAAAATAAAGATGCCAGGACCCAGCATTTCCTCTTTAGCCACTTGGACTTGTGTTTTTAATGACCTAATTTTGCTTTCCTTTTAATTAAATGGACATTCTCATGTTGGTTGAGTTACACTGCAGTACACTTGTGTCTCCACAAGGTGGCGATAGAGGATCTTGGCAGGGATGGGTCCTAAATGTGTTATTATAACCCCAAATCTACGAGAAAGTCATTACAAAGCTTTTGAAGACACATGTCCACACTGACACTTTGTTTCACACTGACCCAAAGCTCGTTATAGTAACTACATGTGATGCATTATGAGCACAGAATGCATAAGAGCCAACGTTTTAATCTGGTGATGTCGCCGGTTCACGTGCACAATGCTGAATCGTCTGGCTCCACACAGACGGTCTTTGCTGATAGTTGCTGGTAAAATGTCGTTTTTTTGCAGCTATTAAGGCTGCTAAGTGATGCAATAAATCCAGCGCATACAACAGGTAGAGTAAATTATGGCTGCAGTTTGGAAACTCTACAAAGAACTTGCATCATCTGTCTCCCGCCAGCACAATGTGGATATAAATACACACACACACAGCTACCACATACCCGCACACAGTAACACAAGTGCACACGCTGACACGAGGACAGATGCATGCCCGCCCCCTCCTAATCCCCGGGGGCAAACAGAGGGCAGAAGTAGACACTGTGTTCTGTAAACATTTGACCAGTGCCCTTTGAAGACCTACTGTCACAGTTATTCATTTATTTTTACTCAGGGAGGGCCAGAAACTGTCATTACCCCTCCCTCCAGCTTTCTCTGCAGCTTCACAACACCACCAGCGTTCACAATAAGAAACAAAGTGGGAGATGAAAAGTGTATCGCTAAATGTTTCTGCTAAACTGTCTTTGGGGTGTGATCATGCATCTGTTCATTTTGCTTTGCGCCGCAGTCAGTGTTGGGGAAAGTAACTTTGGAAAGTTACTTCATTAGTTAATCTATACAGTTATATTTTACAGTTACTTCTTACATTTACTTCATTAGCAGCTGCGGACACCTTGTCGGCAGCTGCTGAATGTAATTAATAAAGTTACTCAGAATCTAATTTGGCTATTTTTAAGATTTAGTACTCAGAAAAGTAACTATTAGTTACTTTGCTGATTAGTTACTTTTCTGATTGCTCAATCTTACGAGTAACCAAGTTAGATTACTCGTTACCTTATTAGTTACATTACTTATTAGTTGCAAGTTTTCTGCAGATTCTAATAAAGTAATTGCATAAAGCTGCTAATGAAGTAACTGCATAAAGCACCTGTATAAAGCAACTAAAAAAGTAACTTGTCAAAGTTACTTTCCACAACACTGGCCACAGTGTGCGTTAATGGGGGAAGGGGCCCTGTGAGTGGTGCCATGGTGGACCATATTGATGGTAGTGGCTATACTTAGTACCCGTCAGGGTTAGCTGACATCCACAAATCCCAGGCTGCTTGTTTTGGATGGCAGCAAGGGGACATAGGTCCTTGATGATATTTGATTTTCAAGGCAGCTGCCAAAGTAAAGCTAGCCAAACCAGACAGGACACATGAAAACACTCACAACACAGAAGAGCACTTTTTAGGGCTGCATACCTCTACAGAGAGAGCAGGTAAGTCCATGAGAGACAACCCAAGACCCAAGGTCTACCAATATGTAGGCCTTGGGTCAATTCCCAGTCACTACAGTCACAGCGAAATTTGTCCTCTGGATTTAACCTGTCCTAATGACAGTTAGACACAATCCAACCACAAGCGACAGTGAGCAGTCACAGTCCAATGTCCAGGGTCCAACTCCAGATGTAGAGATATGGCCTTGGTCAAGGGCAGAGAAAGGAACACACCCAGATGTGCATGTTTTTGGAGTTCCCAGAGGAAACCCATGAAAACAATGGGAGAACATGCAAATGCCACGCAGACAGGACCTGGCAACAGGTAGAATTGGCTCCCAGACCTCCTCACTGTGAGGCAGGAGTGCTAACCTCTGAGCCACCTGACAGGAGATAGTCTTTGTCCCAGTCTTTCCAGCTGTAAATGTGTACTGGCCTTGGCTGGCTTAGCAACTGGTGATGGACTAGCATCCCATCCAAGTGGACTCAAAGTCAAAAGGAATGTTATTGTCATTCAGACCCTGCAGCTGGAAGTGTACAGCAGAGTTAAACTGCATTTCTCTAAACTCATGTGTAGCGTAAACAACATGAAGTAAAAGTAAGCTTCCCGATGATGTCACTTTTCAGATTGACTTTGAAATTTAAAGTCTTTCCCTTTCATTTAACAGTAGAGAGTTTGATTTATGTCTTGGTGACTGTATCCGTCTTTAATAACCACATCAGGTGTGATTTCCAGTGTGTAAAACGTGCGTCACATGACAGCTGCCATAGGACACAAAGGTGGAGGGAAGATACCTTTGTGTCAGGCAGTTTCGTACAAAGTGGACAACAGGCCCATCTTCTACAAAATGGGGACAACAGTGGTAGAAAATGAAAAGTGTGTGTGTGTATATATATATATATCTATATATATATAGATATATATATATAGATATAGACATAGACATATAGATATAGACGTATATATATATATATATATATAGATATAGACATAGACATATAGATATAGACGTATATATATATATATATAGACATAGACATAGATATAGACATAGACATATAGATGTAGACGTATATATATATATATATATAGATATAGACATAGACATATAGATATAGACGTATATATATATATATATATAGATATAGACATAGACATATAGATATAGACGTATATATATATATATATATATATATATATATATATATATATATATATATATATATATATATATATATATATATATATATATATATATGTCTGAAGATATCTGAAGCTTTTGTACAACAATCATTTCCACATTAATTCAGCAGTATTTCATAATAATAGACAGGAGCATCCAGTGTGGACCTTGGGCCAAATCAAAATGCTGATTGGGGGAAAATAGGAAGAGGCCAAAGGGGCTTACAAGTCAACTTAAAAAATCCTGTCCTATCCCATGTTTTCAATTTGACTAAATGGAAATGTAAAACAATGTTTCTTAACTTCTTTTTTCCACAGTGTAAGGGAATGTGTTCACTATAAATGGTATTGACTTTACTGTCTTACACTTAAAATTCATAACATATTACTGTGAAGCATCCCTGAGTGGTCCAGGCTTTGTAAAGCTCTGGCAACTCTCGTATATTAAGAGCCACCTGACGTTCATACGTTCCACTTCCCATATAGTCGGACACACAGATGAGTCAGTCTAATCACATTTTCATCTGATATACCATAATTCCCAAGCATCCCTTTGAATCAGCCTCATCATCCTCTGGTTTGATGAGATTATCACTGCGCAGACAGGCGGCTGTGTTCAGTAATCATGTAGTTAGTTGCCCGTTTCTGATACACATATAAAAAAAACACCCTCACATCTGCGTGACCCATTTTATGGAATTATTATAAATAATCCCTTTCAATTCCACCAAGTCATGCATATCAGTGACTTTCAGATGTTACCCAGATGTCCTAAAATTAAGAATGATGAACTGGGATTCCGTGAATCCTTTATCAAATGTTAGCTGAGCAGTTTGGCAATGTTAATGCAAGTACGCTGTATTAGTTTGTGTTTGAAAATATGGAGAACTACAATTATACTGTCCAAAATATATAGAGTGGGGTAAAAAAGTATTTAGTCAGTCCCTCATTGTGCAAGTTCTCCTACTAACAAGGATGAGAGAGGTCTGTAATTTTCAACATAGGTACACTTCAACTATGAGAGACAAAATGAGAAAAAAATCCAGGAAATCACTTTGTAGGATTTTTAAAGAATTTATTTGTAAATTATGGTGGAAAATAAGTATTTGGTCAATAACAAAAGTTCAACTCAGTACTTTATAACATAATCTTTGTTGGCAAAGACAGAGGTCAAACGTTTCCTGTAAGTCTTCACCAGGTTTGCACACACTGTAGCTGGTATTTTGGCCCATTCCTCCATGCAGATCTCCTCTAGAGCAGTGATGTTTTTGGGCTTCAACTCCCTCCACAAATTGTCTATGGGGTTGAGGTCTGGAGACTGGCTTGGCCACTCCAGGTCCTTGAAATGCTTTTTACAGAGCCACTCCTTTGTTGCCCAAGCGGTGTGTTTGGGATCATTGTCATGCTGGAAGACCTAGCCACGTTGCATCTTTAATGCTCTCACTGATGCAAGGAGGTTTTGGCTTAAAATCTCATGATACGTGGCCATGTTCGTTCTTCCCTTAACATGGATCAGTCGTCCTGTCCCCTTTGCAAAAAAACAGCCCCAAAGCATGTTGTTTCCACCCCCATGTTTCACAGTAGGTATGGCGTTCTTGGGATGCAACTCAGCATTCTTCTTCCTCCAAACACAAGAAGTTTTTACCAAAAAGTTACATTTTGGTTTCATCGGACCACATGATATTCTCCCAATCCTCTTCTGGATCGTCCATATGCTCTCTGGCAAACTTCAGACGGGCCTGGACATGTACTGGCTTAAGCAGGGGGACACGCCTGGCACTGCAGGATTTGAGTCCCTCTGTGTGTAGTGTGTAGCCTTTGCTACTTTGGTCCCAGCTCTCTGCAGGTCATTCATCAGGTCCCTCTGTGTAGTTCTGGGATGTTTGTTCACTGTTCTCATGATCATTTTGACCCCACGGGATAACGTCTTGCGTGGAGCCCCAGATCGAGGGAGATTATCAGTGGTCTTGTATGTCTTCCATTTTCTTACAATTGCTCCCACAGTTGATTTATTCACACCAACCTGCTTGACTATTGTAGATTCACTCTTTCCAGCCTAGTGCAGGTCTACAATTTTCTTCCTGGTGTCCTTCGACAGCTGTTTGGTCTTGGCCATGGTTGAGTTTGGAGTCTGACTCTTTGAGGCTGTAGATAGGTGTCTTTTATACAGGTAACTAGTTCAAACAGGTGCCATTAATACAGGTAACAGGTGGAGGACAGAAGAGCTTCTTAAAGAAGAAGTTACAGGTCTGTGAGAATCCTACAATGTGATTTCCTGAATTTTTTTTCTCATTTTGTCTCTCATAGTTGAAGTGTACCTATGATGAAAATTACAGACCTCTCTCATCTTTCTAAGTAGGAGAACTTGCACAATCAGGGTCTAACTAAATACTTTTTGCCCCCACTGTATCTCAGCCAATGTTCAGCACAAAGTCAACCTTTCTTGTATCCATCAGGTGAGGTCAAGTGTGGAACCATCTTCTGGTTCTGCACATCTTCACATCCACAGTGCGGAGCCCTGAGTCCTGATTGGTATATCCCTTTATTGTTGTCTTCCCCAGGGTGCTGGTCTTATCTCACAACGCCCTGCCTGTCACGCCAATGACTGCATGCTCAACTCAATAATGCACTTTGTTTTTGATGCTATTCTGATTTTTCTGTTTCTTCAGTTTTTTAAAAGTTTGTAAAAACCTTGGAACCGTTAGAATGGCCTAAGCAGTAGTTCACCCCTCTGAGTCTGGTCTGCTTGAGGTTTCTTCCTCAACATCTTGAGAGGAAGTTTTTCCTTAGGGTCCCTTCACACATAGTATGAATAAGTACAACTCAGGATGACTCATGGCAGAACAGCTCGTATGAGCGAACCACGAAAACATTGAGGTGTGCACGATGCCGCTGCAACGGTTCGTGCACGCGGGAACACAGTGCGAGCAGCTGCGTAATGTGTAACCACATCGCACAGGTGCTGTAAAGAAAAAAAAATAAATCATGCTGCAATGGTTTTGTGCACCACAATGTAGGTGTTTACATTGTAAATCAAAACTGTACCAATTCAAATCATTTAGTTCCAAATGAAAACTTCTAAAATAGTGTTCAGGTTTAAATAGTCCTGAGTGTCCCTTTAAATTAGCGTTAGAAGACTTTTCTGAAGTCTGCCTGCAAGCATCTGTAATTTTAATATTCTAACTATTTGACTTCCTCCTGCTTTGTCTGCAGACTCCAGGAATCTCAAACACATGCCTGAAGTACAAAATGATGCTATAATAATGAAGAATTAATGAATATCAACAAAACTGAAAGCATCAACATTACTCTCTTTCACTGTCACTATCATGAATGTGGTGAAGGCTTCTGCATTTTACAAAATTATGTTTTTTTTTTGTCATGAAACTGTCATGAAATGTGTGCATCAGTGTATTTTCTCTGTGTAGTGATACTGTATGTGCTACATTCCCCTGCAGAACAGTCTGTGGTGTGATTAACAGCTCAGTGTGTGGTGTGGTGTTATTACAGCAGGACTCACTGTATTAAGTTTCATACAAGAGGACAGAGAGCAGTCAAGATGATGGCCACCCACACTGCTTTAGGACTCAACTGAAAGTTTGGTGGCTAACAATTATGGATGCACGGTGGCTGGTAAATGTGCATCAATCAGACATGTAGCATCAGGGAGCATGCTGGTCCACACTACATAACTCCTTTGTGTACTAAATAACAACCATCCAGGCAGATAACTGGTCCATTCCCACCATCAGCCAGGTGATGATTGGATGCCACCTTGGCATTTTTCCAGGTGCCGTGGTCCTCAGCACTGAAATCCTCTGTGCACTAGAAGGGTGCCACATGGCCATGTGGTCTCATGATGATATTATCAACCCTCATCTACATCTTCGGGCAGTCTTCCATGTCAGATTTTTGCTTCCCAACTGTCTACATTATTGGTGGCTGAAATAATCAGATAACCAATCATGGCCTGACGTCAGGTGTAAGCGGTGGTAAAAGTGGCATTGTGGAAAACTAAAAGCTACATTTTTGAACATTTTGAAAAATTTGTGATATTGGGATTCATTATCTAGTATGATGTAGTCTGATGTAATTTATGCAGAGTGAAGGCAAAAGTAGGTGATGGTGAACATCTAGGTACAATTTGAAATAATTGGGACCTGTTGTCCTCTGAGCAGAAGCCCCCTTCTGATTCTCCTCTGTAACATAATTACCATGAAAAGCATGTCATGCTCTGCAACAGAAAACAGTTTTGAGATGTACACAGATACATTTTAGCTTTGTGAAAAACATCTTTGCAGTGGAATTCGTGAATATTCGGATGTGTTTGGGAGCAACCGGCAATATTCTGCAATCATCGGTTACTGTCTTTTGTAAACAGTCATGTAATAGCAGGAAATACAAATTTTGCTTGCTATTTTGACAAATTGGTCCCAATTTCCTCAACTGTGGGATCACGATGCAAATTGGAACCAACAGTCGGCAACAGATTTCCCTCAGTAAATACAGTCACTACTCAGATGACACAGTCATTCCATTGGTATCCAAAATGTTTTACCAAAAGACATGCAGTCTTTATCTTAGTTCACCAACTGGAGTGTATGAAAGCTTTAATTAATTCATACAGAAAAAATAGGACACATAGCGCATCCCTCTGCCGCACCAGAGGAACTGTTCGATTTTGTATTGGGCTCATGGTTAGAGCCTATTTGTATCCCAAATTCTTGCAATGCAGCCATTTAATTGCTGTCACCACTGTAATACTAATAGTGGATTGGATTAGTATTCTGTGGTTATTTGTGAATAAGTTGTTGTATTATATATGTAGAGTGAATACAAGATGAGAAATTGACGTGATAAACAAAAGGTTTGTACATAAACTGAAACAAAAAACAGTAATCTAACAGTCTTTAAGACTAACTGAAAAGTAGTATGGCGGGCAGCACGGTGCCTTAGTGGTTAGCACTATTTCCTCACAGGGAGAAGGTCACTGGTTCGATTCCCACCTGTGGCCTTTCTTTGTGGAGTTTGTGTGTTCTCCCCGTGTTTGCGTGGGTTCCCTCTGGGTGCACCGGCTTCCTCCCACATCCAAAGACATGCCGGTCAGGTGGATTGGAAACTTTAAATTGTCCATAGGTGTGCGTGCGGGTGTGAATGTGTTTGTCTATATGTGGCCCTGCGACAGACTGGCGTCCTGTCCCAGGAATAAGCGGTTGAAGATGAGTGAATGAAGTAGTATCGCAGATGAGTTTTTATTCAGTGTTACCTTTCCATTTCATATCGAAATATCGGTCCAGCTCGTGTGTGTGTGTGTGTGTGTGTGTGTGAGAGAGAGAGAGAGAAGTTATCGGGACCCTGGGGTATATACTTTCTGTGGAGCAGATCAGAACAAATGGCACAAAATTGTCTTACTGGTAGTTTTCATCATGATGTCTGTATTTCCTTTGGTTACAGGACAGCCTACCCAGGCTGGATTCAAAATATTATCTATTCTGTAAATTTAATGATATATCTACTGTGAACAAATGACAGGTTTCTGAGTCAGTGACTTTGCCTTTTGGCTCCCAGTGCGCATTAATTAACTGCTATTGGCTAACACCCCTATTCCACTGGGCAGTGTTCTACTATGATTGTCCATAATCCAAAAAAATGCAGATGAAATGACTTGCCTTCTAACCGGCTGGCTTTTAAAGTGCAGATCTGGCACCCCACCTGAAAACGAAATAATAGGTGCTCTGCCCTCGGCAATAACAACAACAAACGTTGCTTTGGCTTCAATTTTTTGCCCCGATGGAGCACAGTCAAACAAGTTTCAAGCCAAATCTGTACGAATACCCCGTTTAGGACCCTTTCACACACAGTGTGAATAAACACAAGTTAGGGCAACTCACGGCAGAACAGCTCATATGAGCAAACCATGCAAACATCAAGCTGACAGGCAGGAGTGCATGATGCTGCTGCTACGGTTCATGCACACGACAGTGTCTCTCAAGCCGGAACACAGTGCAAGCAGAGAGCAATAAAATAAAACCAGCGGTATAATTAGTGAATATCACTGGGTTGATATAAATAATACATAAAAGGGGATGCAATACAGAACCCCGTGGTTAAATAACCCTGGTTAAAGGAAAAAAAGTCACTCACAGGATTCAAACCCGTAAGCTCTGATTAGCAGACAGAAACTTTACCACCCCACTACCATCACTGTCCTATAAATGGTGTGGGAAAATGCCTGACATCAAGAAGGACATTGACGTATTTAAAAAAAAACACACACACCATATAAAAACACCACATTTTATTGAATCCCTCATATCAAGCGGGCAATACAAGTATGATCTGTCTGTTCCTCTGTAGATGATTCATGGTCACAGACGTACAGTCAGGAAATGACATGAATGAGAAGCAGTGTGCTCTTATCGTGTCCACATCTGCTGGCAATGTGTCCAGCTGGCCCCGTGTGCATGTCCTGCCCAACACGTGTGTCTTGTGGACGGCGCGCAGCAAAACTGACACCGTGTAATGTGGAACAGAGCTCACGTGGGTCATGTGACATTCAGATCGCCGTAGCGTGTTATGATCTGATGGTCTGTTTCACCTGGGGCAGCCTGTTAATGTGTGCTAATTGCCAAACGAGCGGTGTTAGATATTTGTGTGTGTCAGCTGGAATTTGGCTGACACCTGCTGCAAGAGGGTTCCGATGGGTTCACACAGCACACACACTGTCTTTCAGCCGCTGGTGTACGCATATAGTTGTAGCAACAGGTGTACGAGGCATTGGAAGCAGCTACGATTTTACACATTTTGCATATGATTCCTGCTTAATGCGCACTTCATACGCAATTCAACCAATTTCACACTATGTGTGAAGGGGCTTTTAAAGACGTTCAAACATGAATGAAGCCGTTAACACTACTAATACCCACAGGTTAACAAGGACTGTCAACAATTTCAAGAATTGGGATGAAATTTTTGAACAGTTCAAAAATTGGTTTCTGATTTAAAATCTGGTACAGATGATAGCCGTAGCTACTACGTAGCCCAAGTTTGTTCAAGATTGACAAAGAAGAAGTTTTAAAGAAACGTGCCCCGATTTGCTATTTGGGATTAAACGGGAAGGAACGGCGCTCTGTGAAATTCCCTCTAAACATTCTTCCTTACATTATGGAGAGAGCCAGTGAACAAGTAAACTGTGAATGAAGGAGTCGGTTTTAGTGACTTGAGAGAGTTGCAAAAGCAAACTGCCTTCACTGCTGTTCTGTTTGCTGAGAAATTACAAATGTGTGATAACATGAATTCCCCAGAACCATAGAATTGGTCAAAATTATGGGGACCTGTCCTTAGGAACTGGAAGTTGCAATTAAAAAAATGAAGCTGAATGAGCAGAAATGTAGATCATTCCTTCAGGATGTACTGTTGAACAATCAGACAGACTTATGAGTTGAAGGCAAACTACACAATAAATTATAAATGTAAAAACAGATACAAAATTAACTGAGTTTTCTGAAGCGAACAAATCATGAAGACTAGTTTCAACAAAGTAATTTTTTTAAATTGTCGCTAGTTATATTATACATTGGAGTCCTTCTGTAATGGAGAGAAAGGAAGAAAAAAAATCTACATATTGAAGCTGCATTTTTGTTTGGCGTTTCATCCGACATCAACCACTTAGCCATTAACTCTCAGTATGAGCTGTCATCAGTTGCACTATCATCCTCCATCTTTCCTCTTGAGAGGTGGTTGGGTGGTCTCGGTACAACTATAGAATAGACCCCCCCCCCCCCCCCACACACACACACACACACAGACAGCTGTCATTACCCACTCATATCTTAAACCTGACTGACTGATTGTAATAGCTTTAATGCATTTAGATTAGCCTTGACTACCAGACCATCTTACTCATTACTTGTAGGCCAGAAGATGCTTGGTTCAAAACCCAGCAAAACTGAAAAATCACTAAGGGCCCTTGGGCAAGTGAGGACCTTGCATGGCAGCGTCCTGACATTGGTGTATCTGTGTGAATGGGTAAATGTGAGGCATAATTCTGATCCAATTACATTTTTTCCGCGAATATGACTGGTTAATCGTGTGACATATCAGGCGTATAATATCTGTAGAACGGTGGCCAAAGATGTATTCCTTCATGCCCTGACCGGTGTTCTGACGAGATCTCATTACTGTGAATGTCATTCCTGTCCTCAGCATGCAACAGCGCATGCGCAGTATTGTCAGGAGGCGGAACTATTGAGTTGCAAAATTCGTCAGAACACCAGCTGTGCATGCTGCTACCTGTTAGCGCTGCTAGCTGTTAGTGTTGTTAGCTCAGAGTGAGAGAAAGCTGCGTGCCACCGCCACTGCCAAAATGGGTGAATTTAAGCTACCGTACGAAAGTATTGTCGTGGGTTCTGATACAGAATTACCGTTTCATGTTTCATGGATTTTCACATTTGATGGATTACTCCGCGCTCTGACCACTGTTGGAGAGGCGCTCTCTGCTTCACGGTAAGCCTCGCCAACCGAATTACCTACAGAAAAATAAACCATGCAGATGATGGAATTGGATTAGAATGGGAATAACCTCCTTGTGTCCGATGATGGGCGGACATTCATGCTGTTATACGGTCAAACATATCCGTAAAGTTGTATGTTCGGCCATATAACCCAGCATGAACGTCCGCTCATCATCAGACACAACAGGGTTATTCCCTAATTATAAAGCACTTTGAGCTTCTGATGCAGATGGAACAAGCGCTATTTAAATGCAGCCTATTTACCATTTTTAGCCTCATTACTTGGCCCAGATATGTGCTTCACAGGTATCTTCTATTTACCAATGTATTAATGTAACCTTTGCTCTGTGGTTTTGGTTGTGCTCCACAGGAGATTGTGCTGGTGCTGTTCTTTGGTACAGAGTATGTGGTCCGGCTGTGGTCGGCAGGCTGTCGCAGCAAGTATGCCGGCATCAAAGGACGTCTGCGCTTTGTCAGGAAACCCATATCTATCATAGGTGCACCTGACATTTGTCTCTTTTTATTGTAGAGCAAATGTCATGAATCATTCTTATATGTAGAACAACAACTTAGACCATTCAAGCATTGTAAGGCATATGTTGCTTCATGGGTTCATTAAAAAGTAAGGGATTGCGACCTTGATCGTCTTTTCTTTCTTTCTCACAGATTTGATAGTCGTCATTGCCTCCATCATTGTGCTCGGTGTTGGGTCCAATGGCCAAGTGTTTGCTACATCTGCCATCAGGTTGGGTAACCATTCAGTTTATCATACATTACTCATTATTTGTTTTTCGAATCAAAGGATGAACAAAGCATGATGCTGTTCTGTATGTTGCAGGGGCATCCGGTTCCTCCAAATCCTGCGCATGCTCCATGTGGATCGACAGGGAGGAACATGGAGACTCTTGGGATCTGTAGTCTTTATTCATCGACAGGTAGGGTACAATATAGAGATGACTCCTGTTAATTTAGTACAGGCCTGTGGCAAATTAAATGAAACATGAACTCAGAGTGAAATATTGCAGCTAAATGAGGTGGTGTACTAATTATATTACTTTATGGTAACTTAGCTGATGGTTTATCCAAAGCCTTCTTATTGCCTCACAACAAGAAGGTCCTGGGTTTGCTTCCGAACTGGTGATTTCTATGTGGAGTTTGCATCTTCTCCCTTGCATTTGCATGGGTTCCCTGCGGGTGCTTGGGCTTCCTCATCTGGTGAGAATGAAAGAGAGTTTGTCATCATCTGCATAGTAGTGATATAAGAAACCATGTGAGTGGCCCAACAAGGATCGATCAAGGATACCACCTGTTCGTAATTTCATGGATATGCATCACTGAAGGTCATGATTTGAATCCCTGTCTGTTTTGAAACAGGATATTCACTTATTGTCCTGTGGTCCTGTTTAAACTGTGGCAGGATTTTCAAGATGCCCTAAAATTCCTTTTTTACCTATCACTGACTTTGACGTACATTGGTAATCCCTTGCATTTCCATGGAGCCAGCAATGTTGCCATACACCCTGTGACGTCATTGCATTATCATTGTGTTCTGGAAGTGCCAAGGTTGTACTAAAGTTATACTATGATTCCACTATGACTGTTATGGCACACTTCACATGGTACAAGTCGGGCACATTCCATCCTCAAACCATGTGTTAGATCATATTCTTGGGCAACCATAGTGATACCTAGCCATGGTACATTGTTTTTACATGTTATATTTTTCAGAAAACATATTCATGTTGTTTGTGGTCAACTTTCTACATTTTACAGGAGCTGATCACTACCTTGTACATTGGATTCTTGGGGTTGATCTTTTCGTCCTACTTTGTCTACTTGGCGGAGAAGGATGCTGTAGATGAAGAGGGCAAGACAGGCTTCTCCAGCTATGCCGATGCCCTGTGGTGGGGTGTGGTAAGGCTGATATGATAACAAATCGAAATAGATTGGCCTTATTTCAAAGTCAATTGATTGTTTTCAAGACATCACAAGAATATTAAGGGGATCCTTTGTGGTCAACTTGTTTTCATACAGAAACAGTTTATGTGTGTGAAAGGCAACAGTTGCAAGGTCAAAGATCCATGTTAACTGTAATGATTTAGTCCGTGATGTTTGTTATCGTGTCTTTACTGGAGTGACGGAGCTGGTAGGCCACTGCCACTGTGTTGAGAGCAGGTTTTATTCCAGCTTGTTTATTCATTCTCCTCATTAGTTCTTCACTGAATTCATACAATGCTCGACACAGAACCAGGTGTTTTCATGTTTTTTTGTCCATAGAGCAGCTTTTCCCTATAGGCAGAGGCTTGGCTTTCGAGAGCAGTTAATTAAACAGTTGAATTGAAGGCATGAGTAATAAGAAACCTATGGCTGCCTTGTGTAGGGGATCAGCCCACCACAAAGACGCTGTAACAAACCATTCATCTCTGAGCTCTCCGGCTCAAAGAACTGTTAGAACACCAACGTAATGTGTTGGTTCCCTTAATTAAAATTTTAATTGTGGGATTACTACCTTTATGTAAGATGAGTCGTGGAGCTCATGGTGCTACTCGATATACAATAAAAAGTTGAGGAAATCTTATTTGGGTTGTTCTGTGCACAGTGTAGAGAAAAGTATCATGGTCAGGGATTTACACCTTTTGTTTCCTGAGATTGTAAAGTTGAATGCATTTGAATGCATGTGTGTGTTTGTGTGTGTCCAGTGAAGTAAGAGTGCCGTGACTGTGTTCCACATTTGGGATGTGCAGGTGCAGGGCATCCGTGGAGAACAGGGAGATGCCATGATTCCCATCCCCTTCTCTTGCTCCCTTTCTTGCCATTGCTCACCTCCAACCCTCACATTTTCACTCACACATTCACTTTAACGACAGACTTAAAGGGAAAATGCAAAGACCAGATGGACTGTAAAAAGAGAAAAAGTTGAGAAAATGTAACATTTTAAGGCAACCAACTACACACTCACTTTTTCTCAATGTATGAATAACAGTTGCATCAATTTAGATTAAACAAATTTGCTCAGACTGTTATGTTTAAGTGACTTGACTCAGATAAACTCACAATTGCTACTTCAACGTACAAGGATTGCATATTATTTTAATTCCTGTGACACCATTTTCCTCTAATTCTTGTATGGTTTGGATCAGGAGAGATTTGGGATTTAGCTGACAAATCTAGCCAACTAGCTAGGCCAGTGCAGGACCTTGAAATGTTTCTTATGGAGCCACTCCTTAGTTGCCCCGGCTGTGTGTTTTGGGTCAGTGTCATGCTGGAAGACTCAGACATGACCCATCTTCAATGCTCTTACTGAGGGAAGGAGGTTGTTTGCGAAAATCTCACGATACATGACCCCATCCATCCTCTCTTCAATACAGTGCAGTCGTCCTGTCCCCTTTGCAGAAAAGGACTCCCACTTCCATGCTTCACGGTTGGGACGGTGTTCTTGGGGTTGTTCTCATCCTTCTTCCTCCAAACATGGCGAGTGGAGTTGATACCAAAAAGCTCTATTTTGGTCTCTTCTGACCACATGACCTTCTCCCATGCCTCCTCTGGATCATCCAGATGGTCACTAGTGAACTTCAAATGGACCTGGACATGTGCTGGCTTAATCAGGGGGACCTTGCATGCCCTGCAGGATTTTAAACCATGACGGAGTAGTGTGTTACTAATGTAATCTTTATGACTATGGTTCCAGTTCTCTTCAGGTCATTAACCAGATCCTCCTGTGTGGTTCTGGGCTGATTCCTGCCCTTTCTCAGAATCATCCTTACCCCACAAAGCGAGATTTTGCATGGAGCCCCAGACCAAGGAAGATTGACAGTCATCTTGTGTTTCTTCCATTTTCTAATAACTGTGCCAACAGTTGCTGCCTTCTCACCAAGCTGCTTGCCTATTGTCCTGTAGTCCATCCCAGCCTTGTGCAGGTCTAAAATTTTGTCCCTTGTGTCCTTAGACAGCTCTGTGGTCTTAGCCATGGTGGATAGGTTGGAGTATGATTGATTGAGTGTCTTTTATACTGGTAACAAGTTCAAACAGGTGCAATTAATACAGGCAAAGAGTACAGAATAGGAGGACTTCTTATGTCTTTGGTCAAGATAACTCAAAACTATTTCCTTGAAATGTGGTGCGAGTATTACTTGGATAAATATCTAGATGTGATTCGATTTTTGAGTGGTTTGGTCAAAGGTCATGGAAAATATGGTCCAAAAAAGACTTTTTGTATATGTCAACAACCAAGAAGCCCAGATTGATATTATAAAGCACTGGTCTCCAAAGTGTTCCAGAAAGGGCCAAGAGGGTGCAGGTTTTCTTTGCAAGCCACTGACGCTAACGTGATTTCACTGATGAACTCATCCCATCTGCTCCAAGTGATGTTAATCAGTGAAATCACCTGCTGGAGTCAGTGGCTGCAAAGAAAACCTGCACCCTCTTGGCCCTTTCTGGAATACTTTGGACACCACTGCTCTAAAGCATATATTGTTCAGCAAAATATTTGTGATTGATGTGAAATAATGAAGACACATGGAAGTCGTGATAAAGTCATACATAGTAAAAACATCATTACAGACATGCATGTTTACATGTGTATAGTATGCAGGGTATGCATCAGCGCTGTAATGCGAAGCCTATCCCTGCATATAAATGAAATTATGAACGAGAATGCTCAGACAGTAAAACAGACATACTGTAAGTCAAACAATCTCAAAAAATAAGATTAGTGGAAGGAAAGCATACTGCACAGTGAAAAGGACAAGGTCAAAATGTCTGTACAGCTGGTTGCCCTAAGATTTTAGGTTTTCTCAACTACCCCACCCCCATCATAAACAATTTGCAGATACAAATAGCCACACATACAGTCTACAATATTGTTTGCGAAAAACAACCACATAAACTATGCACATACACAGTGCTTGCAGATTCTTCAAGACCAGAGCTATGACCTATGTGCAGTTATGTGACACATACTACATGCAAGCACACGTGCATGCACGCATACATGTGCATGCACGCATATGCACACCCAATGAGTATAAATGTTCAGTTTGAGTGAGAAGGCTGTTTTTGCACGAGTCTATTCCAATCTAATGGTCGGGGTGACATTGTTTAGTTATCGGCTTTGTGGACGACGGATTAAAGTCCCCATCACCTTAGATCAGCTGCTTTGTGTTGTTCACAGCGGCGGATCACGCAGCAAAAGCCCACAGACACCCACATCATACCAAGTGTGTTCTGAATGTGTCACAATTGGCTTGGCTTTTATCGAGGGTGTATATCCAAATGCAAGAGGGTATTTGCTTCCTTGCCCCTGCCCCCGCCCCCCTTCCACTCGCACAGAAAATTCCTACACTCAGAGGATTAGTGGTTGGAAATCTTATTGCCTTTGAGGAGCAGATCTTCAAATACCCCAATGTCACTGACAGCGTGGTCAGAATCCCCGATGAGTTTTTTCTAGATTATGCTGACATCTGCTCTGTGATTTGAGAGTCAGACAATCCATTTTTTTACCATAATATCAAATGACAGGAAATATCTTCACTTGTTTAAAATATGAAGAGAATAGGATACAGACATTTCTTTGAGGTGGCACAAAGGAAACATTTATTTTAGCATGTGATCTTAAAGATTTGAAGTTCCTTCCCCTTTTGCATTCATGATTTTGCATCAGGGAACATTTGACTTTTAAACATCTGTCACAAGCGTGTGTGCATACTGCTCAAAACAATAATCCACTGTCTTTTTTCCAGGTCACTGTCACCACAATCGGCTACGGAGATAAGATTCCTCAAACCTGGATAGGCAAGGCCATTGCATCCTGCTTCAGTGTCTTCGCGATCTCCTTCTTTGCGCTGCCAGCTGTAAATATACTTTGAAACCAGAATATTATGACATTCTTTTACGGCAATGAAATGGCTACTTTTTACATTTCATTCTAATTCTCTGGATTCATGTTTTATTGTTTAGTTTTGTCACCGTTCTTCAGTAATGAGGCAAATGCATAATTCTGTACCTTTTTTTAACGTGGTCATGATGTTGTAATGGTGCATGATGTAATGCAGCATAAACCCACAAAGTACAGCCTGTTTTGTTTTCTTTGATTAGGGTATCCTTGGCTCAGGGTTTGCTCTGAAGGTACAACAAAAGCAGAGACAAAAGCACTTCAACAGACAGATTCCTGCTGCAGCCTCCCTAATCCAGGTATTACATCATATAATGGCTGCTTTAAATAAGATCAAATGTTCCCAAAAAAAATACAGTAGTTTAAAAATACAAACCTTTAACAATTCCGCACAGGTTGTGAATATCTAATATTTAGAAGTAATCATAAATAAAGTAAGAGGGTAAGGTGAATGTGTGCTTACCTGATCGTAAAAGGGATTGTTTTCATTAGGTATACGAGGTCTGTTAGAAAAGTATCCGACCTTTTTATTTTTTCAAAAACCATATAGATTTGAATCACGTGTGATTGCATCAGCCAAGCTTGAACCTTCGTGCGCATGCGTGAGTTTTTTCACGCCTGTCGGTTGAGTCATTCGCCTGTGAGCAGGCTTTGTGTGAGCACTGGTCCACCCCCTCATCGTTTTTTATTGCGAATAAATGTCTGAACGATTTGGATTTTTGCTGCATCAATTTTTTTCCAGAAACTGTGAGAGACCTCCTGGTGGACACCGTTCAGAAAATTAATATGGCTTTCAGAGACGATTTTATGGGGATTACACAGATTAAGGAGTGATCCAGACAGTTTAAAGACCACCCACAACTGCTGAGAGCGCGCCGCGCTCCGAGCGCCGATCGACAGGCTCAAACCCCGCTGAAACAACCAGATCATTTCCAACGTGAAGGCTTTGTTGATCTGGGACGTCGTCTGACTTTCATAAAAAGGCAGAAGGCATGGATATCAGCACTTTTTCGGCACATTCCACTGTTACAGGAGTTTTTTTCATGGAAAGAAAAGCGGAGGGACGCGCCACGGAGCCGTTCATTACGCGGCACAAAACCAACTCCGTGTTGGTCTCACAGGATGGCTTTCAGGTGGATTTCAGACGGCTGTCGGTTGCCTTTCAGTCGTGTTATTATCCGAGAACTTGAGCATGAGCTGGACATGCCCCAGCACGTCCTGTGAGGCTTCATCACGGCGTTGCTTTGCGCCATGTGGCTCCACCGCGACGCACGGAACTCCTCCGCACGTCTGTCTCAATGTGCCGAAAAAGTGCTGATGTCCACGTCTTTTCACAATTTCTGTGATAGTCAGACGACATACTGGATCAAGACAGCGTCCAGTTTAGAAATGAATGGCACATTCCACTGTTACAGGAGTTTTTGTCATGGAAAGAGGAGCGGAATTCGGTGCCTCGCGGCGGAGCCGCATGGCGCAAAGCAACCCCGTGATGAAGCCTCACAGGACATGTTGGGGCATGTCCAGCTCATGTTCAATTTCTCGGATAATCACACGACTGAAAAGCAACCGACAGCCGTCTGAAATCCACCTGAAAGCTGTCCTGTGAGACCAACACGGAGGTGGTTTTGTGCCGCGTAATGAACGGCTCCGTGGCGCGTCCCTCCGCTTTTCTTTCCATGAAAACAAACTCCTGTAACAGTGGAATGTGCCGAAAAAGTGCTGATATCCACGCCTTCTGCTTTTTTCTGAAAGTTAGAAGATGTCCCAGATCAACAAAGCCTTCACGTTGGAAATGATCTGGTTGTTTCAGCGTGGTTTGAGCCTGTCGATCGGCGCTCGGAGCGCTCTCAACAGTTGTGGGCGGTCTTTAAACCATCTGGATCACTCCTTAATCTGTGTAATCCCCATAAAATCATCCCTGAAAGCCATATTAATTTTCCGAACGTGTCCACCTGGAGGTCTCTCACAGTTTCTGGAAAAAAAAATGATGCAGCAAAGCTCCAAATCGTTCAGACATTTATTCGCAATAAAAAAACGACGAGAGGGGTGGACCAGTGCTCACACAAAGCCTGCTCACAGGCGAATGACGCAACCGACAGGCGTGAAAAAACTCACGCATGCGCACAAAGGTTCAAGCTTGGCTGATGCAATCACACGTGATTCAAATCCATATGGTTTTTGAAAAAAATAAAAAGGTCGGATACTTTTCTAACAGACCTCGTATAAATGACAAAGGAACTGACTGTTCAACCTTATCTTGTCATTGCCTACGATGACATGTGCTACTCTTTTTAACATGTCCCTGAAGCTCAGGACCAAATTATGGTACAGTACATACCGTCCCAGACTGAAACAAGTAAAACAGAATCAGACTGATTGACATCCTTGCAGTATATCGATTTTTAAAATATGTTCGCAAACAAACAAGCTATGTATAATCAGAATATTCACATTAAAATATCCATGATATTGAACCAAAACAACAAAACAAACTCATGAGGTCAAATAAAAAAAATAAAATGCTATGTAGATTAAGTGCTTTGGAATAGAACACATCGGTAGTACAACCCCCGGTAGTACAAGTTAGGATGTTTCGTAAAATGTAAATAAAAACAGAATACGATGATATGCAAATCCTCTTCAACCTATATTCAACTGAATACACCACAAAGACAAGATATTTAATGTTCAAACTGATAAACTTTATTGTTTTTGTGCAAATATTTGCTCAATTTGAAATGGATGCCTGCAACACGTTTCAAAATAAGCTGGGACAGGGCAACAAAAGTGGGGAAAGTTGATGAATGCTAAAAGAACACCTGTTTGGAACATTCCACAGGTGAACAGGTTAATTGGAAACAGGTGAGTGTTATGATTGGGTATAAAAGGAGCATCCCCAAAAGGCTCAGCTGTTCACAAGCAAAGATGACGCGAGGATCACCCCTTTGTGAACAACTGCGTGGAAAAAAATAGTCCAACAGTTTAAGAACAATGTCTCTCTATGTTCAATTGCAAGGAATTTAGGGATTCCATCATCTACAGTCCATAATATAATCAGAAGATTCAGAGAATCTGGAGAACTTTCTACACGTAAGCGGCAAGGCTGAAAACCAACATTGAATGCCCATGACCTTCGATCCCTCAGGTGGCACTGCAGTAAAAACCGACATCATTGTGTAAAGGATCTTACCGCGTGGGCTCAGGAACACTTCAGAAAACCATTGTCAGTTAACACAGTTCGTCGCTACATCTACAAGTGCAAGTTAAAACTCTACCATGCAAAGCAAAAGCCATACTGCAACAACATCCAGAAACGCCACCACCATCTCTGGGCCCGAGCTCATTTGAAATGGGCAGACGCAAAGTTGAAAAGTGTGCTGTGGTCTGATGAGTCCACATTTCAAATTGTTTTTGGAAATCATGAACGTCGTGTCCTCCGGACAAAAGAGGAAAAGGACTATCCAGATTGTTACCAGTGCAAAGTTCAAAAGCCAGCATCTGTGATGGTATGGGGGTGTGAAATTGTCCATGGCATGGACAACTTACACATGTGCGATGACACCATCAATGCTGAAAGGTACCTCCAGGTTTTGGAGCAACACATGCTGCCATCCAAGCAACATCTTTTTCAGGGATGTCCCTGCTTATTTCAGCAAGACAATGCCAAGCCACATTCTGCACATGTTACAACAGCATGGCTTTGTAGTAAAACAGTGCGGGTACTAGACTGGCCTGTCTGCAGTCCAGATCTGTTGCCCATTGAAAATGTGTGGCGCATTATGAAGCGCAAAATATGACAACGGAGATCCCGGACTGTTGAACAACTGAAGTCGTACATCAAGCAAGAATGGGAAAGAATTCCACCTGCAAAGCTTCAACAATTAGTGTCCTCAGTTCCCAAATGCTTATTGAGTGTTTTTAGAAGGAAAGGTGATGTAACACAGTGGTAAACATACCACTGTCCCAGCTTTTTTGAAACGTGTTGCAGGCATCCATTTCAAAATGAGCAAATATTTGCGCAACAAAGTTTATCAGTTTGAACATTAAATATCTTGTCTTTGTGGTGTATTCAGTTGAATATAGTTCAAAGAGGATTTGCAAATCATTGTTTTCTGTTTTTATTTACATTTTACACAACGTCCCAACTTCATTGGAATTGGGGTTGTATAAGCCAGAATTGAATCAAGTGTACATATTGGTAGTTCAGCTCTTTATCTACAG
The DNA here is from genome assembly GCF_902500255.1 of Thalassophryne amazonica. Classification (NCBI taxonomy): domain Eukaryota; kingdom Metazoa; phylum Chordata; class Actinopteri; order Batrachoidiformes; family Batrachoididae; genus Thalassophryne; species Thalassophryne amazonica. The sequence goes on along the minus strand of NC_047110.1, from coordinate 40,919,853 downwards.
AGCTACCTGCTCTCATATCAATCTGCACAATGGAATTTTTTTGTAATATTTTGTATATCATTGTAGTCTGTCCTCCACAGACACTCTGGAGGTGCTATGCCCTAGAGAAATCAGATGGCAATGCTTCAACATGGAAAATGTACTTCCGGACTCCAGAGGCTGTCAGCACTGCAGAATCTGACATCTCAAGCCCCAGCACCAGGAAACTGAATTTACAGGTGATTGTCCTTTTATCTTTGTTTCAGAAGGTTATAACTATGGGGTGCAGAAAAATCAAAAAGCCATTGATAATGACTCACCGGCAAAGACCTGTGAGGGTTTAGTATGTGATGATAGCTGACAATGATTGTTAACAGTTAACAAAACATAAATCAGCAAAAGCCACAACAGGTCACAAACTCAGTGGCATCAACAGCACTGGGGAATAAGTGGGGTTGTCAGATGAATCATATATCACAGCTCGGTATTACTCTCATCTGTTCAAAAATGCATCATGAAGAGGAAAAAATATGTATACGTCACATTTATTTTTGAAACATGGTGCAACTACTTCATACAAAGATAAGCAAAATGAATTTACAAACACTATGTTCGTGAGCAGAAGCTCATGAGATAATTAATGCTATTGTAGGAGACACAAAATGCAAGTAAAGGGCTTCTTACCATCACTGAACAGGCAATCTTGTTATGGTGGGGCAGGATTGAACCCAAAAATGCTGACACAGACCAGACAGGTGTAGGGACAAAAAGTCAATGATTCATTTACCATATGCTCATGAGTCCAAAGTTAATGAGCAGTCCAGACAGACAGGAGCACAGGATGAGAGTCAGCAGCAACACCAGGGCAAGCAGACATGAACAACACAGGAAAAACAACCTGCCAGGAACACTATGAACCAGAAAAACTCAGCAACTGAGGACACCACAGTGACAAACTTAAGTAGTGACAGACGAGTAGACGAGCAACAGGTGGTGTGATTGGGGATGTGAAACAGCTGTGAGGAGGAACCGGTGACAGAGACACACCTGCAAACACACACGGGAACTGACTTAGAGTGGAAAAAAAAACACAAAGAGCACGGGGGAGGTGAGTAGAACCTAAAAATACACCATAATTAATAATCAAACTAAAAAGGGAACCACAAAGTAACTAAGTACAACACCAAGGAAGAAAGGAAGAAAACTAAAGGGGAACACAACAATGGCTAAAGCGTGCAAAACAGCAAAACAACACGACTAACAGTGGACAGACCACAACAAACCATAGGTGAGGTAAAAGTCCAATATGATTTAGTGTTTGTCAACTCAGCATGGACGGCATGATGGCTTAGTGGTTAGCATTGTTGCCTCACAGCAAGGAGGTCATGGGATCACTTCCCACCTGGAGCCTTTCTGTGTGGAGTTTTCATGTTCTGGTGTTTGCATGGGTTCCCTGCGGATGCACCGGCTTCTTCCCACAGCCCATGACAGGTTAGGTGAACTGGAAGCTTTAAATTGACCATAGGTGTGAGTTTTTCTCTTTATATGTGGCCCTATGACACACTGATATGCTGTCCAGGCTGTACCCTGCATCACACCCTATGACTGCTGAGATTGGCCCCAGCCCCCTGTGACCCTTAATTGGAGTAAACAGGTATAGAAAATGACTGACAGACAACCCAGCAAATTATTTTATAATTATTTATAATGCAAACACTTAGCCTAGATTTGGCTTGTTGACCTACCATTACTATTCTTGTTATGTTACACAGCCCAAACTGTTGTGCTGAGAAGTATGAAAGTTAAATTTCTTCTTTTTATTTCAGAGTGTTGGCTTTATTAAATGTACTCATTCTCTGAGACACAGAACATGTTGCTCATTCTGATCTTCTGCTCCTTGCTTTACGGCGGTTGGCATCCAGGATAATGGATGCCTTCTGGCCCAGAAAGTATATATATATATATATATATATATATATATATATATATATATATATATATATATATATATATATATATATATATATATATATATATATATATACAAGGTCTGTCCAAAAGGTATCAGACCTTTTTATTTTTTTCAAAAACCATATGGATTTGAATCATGTGTGCTTGCATGAGCCAACCTTGAACCTTCATGCGCATGCGTGATTTTTTTCACGCCCGTCGGTTGCATCATTCCCCTGTGAGCAGGCTTTGTGTGAGCACTGGTCCACCCCCCTCATTGGATTTTCATTGCGAGGACAATGTCTGAACAATTTGGAGCTTTGCTGCATCAAATTTTTCCAGAAACTGTGAGAGACAGCCAGGTGGAAACCATTAGGAAGATTCAGACGGCTTTCGGTGACAATCCTATGGGCATCACACAGATTAAGGAGTGTTACAACCGGTTTAAAGACGGCGCACAATGGTGGAGGGTGTGCCGCGCTCCGAGCGGCCATCAACAGGCTGAAACGACCAGATCATTTCCAAAGTGAACGCTGTGTTGATCCGGGACGTCGTCTGACTACCAGAGAAATTGCAAAAGAGGTGGACATCAGCACTTTTTTGGCACATTCCACTGTTACAGGAGATTTTGTAATGAAAGACATGCGGAAGTTGGAAGTCTCACAGGACATGTTGTGACATGTCCAACTCTTACACAATTCCTCTGATACTCATTCGACGGAAAAGCCACCGAAAGCCATCTGAATCTTCCGAATGGTTTCCACCTGGCTGTCTCTCACAGTTTCTGGAAAACTGTGAGTAGTGTGATGCCCCTGTAGTTGGCACACACTCTCTGGTCCCCTTTTTTAAATATGGGACCACCACTCCAGTTTGGCACTCCTTTGGCACTATCCCAGACCTCAACATATTGTTGAAGAGACGTCTCATCCAAGAAAGTCCCTCCACACTCAGGGCCTTCAGCATTTCTGGACAGATCTCATCAACCCCTGGGGCGTGCCATTGCGGAGTTGGTTGACTACCTCAGTGACTTCCACAAGGGAAATTGGTGATAATTGGTGCCTCTACTATAGACGGCATGCCGGTGTGATGCAGGAGTTCCTCAAAGTATTCCTTCTAGCAGTGGATTACATCCTCAGTTGAGGTCAACAGAGCCCCATCCTTACTGTAGACAGCTTGGATGATTCCCCATTTTCCCCTCCTGAGGTGCCTCACAGACCGTCAGAAGCACCTTGCTGCCGACCGAAAGTCCTTCTCCGTGGCTGCTCCAAACTCCTCCCATACCTGCTGCTTTGCCTCCCCCACAACAGAGGCTGCCACCCTTCCGGCCTGTAGGTTCCTTGCAAATGCCTCCGGACTCCTCGGAGATGACATATCCCGGAAGGACTCCTTCTCTATTCGGACAGCTTCCCTGACCACCGGTGTCCACCACGGAGTTCAAGGGTTGCCACCCCTTTAGGCATCTAAGACCTTCAGGCCACAGCTCCCCTCTGCAGCTTCAGCAATGGAAACTTTGAACATTACTCATTCTGGTTCAATGCCCCCAACCTCCACAGGGATGCTAGAAAAGCTCCATCAGAGGTGTGAGTTGGAGATCTGTCGGACATTGGGCGCCTCCAATCACCCGCACTATCCTTTTGGGCTTACCAAGTCTATGCAAAATCCTCCCCTACCCTCTGATCCAACTCACCACCAGATGATGATCAGTTGACAGCTCTGCCCTTTTCTTCACCCGAGTGTCCAGAACATGCGGCCTCAGATCAGATGATATAATCACAAAATTGATCATCAATCTTTGTTCTAACTAGGGTGCTCTTGTATCGTGTACACTTATGAGCATCCTTATGTTCAAACATGGTGTTCCTTATGGACAACAAACGATTAGACAGGGATGCCTCTCCAGGTGTGTTTGTCATTACCTATGTGTCCATTGAAGTCCCCCAGCAGAAAAATGGAGTCCCCCACCAGAGGCCCATACAAGACTCCATTCAGGGACTCTAAGAAGGCCCAATACTTCAAACTGCTGTTCGATGCATACACATAAACAACAATCAGAGTTCCACCTCCCACCACCCGAAGGTGGAGGGAGGCGACCCTCTCATCTACTGTGGTAAACTCCAATATAACGGTGCTCAGCCGGGGACTCATGAGTATCCCCAAACTCGCCCGGTGCCTCACACCCTGGGCAACTCCAGAGAATAATAAGGTCCAACCCCTATCAAGGAGAGTGGTTCTGAAGCCGAGGCTGTGCGTGGAGGCGAGGCCCACCAGATCTAACTGGTATCGCTCCACCTCTTGCACAAGCTCTGGCTCCTTCCCCCACAGTGAGGTGACATTCCACACCCTCGGAGCTAGCCCCTGCCACCCGGATCTGGTCCTCCGAGGCCCTCAACTTTCACTGCCACCCATGGGACAGTGCACCTGACACCACCGGTTCCCCTGTGGGTGGTGAGCCCACAGGATGGAGATGGAAGGTCCACATTGCTTTTTCAGGCTGTGCCCGACTAGGCTTGGTGGCAAGCTCAGCCAACAGGTGCTCGCTGACGGTCCCTCCATCCAGGACAGGCTCCAGGCGGGGTCCCCGGGCTTCCTCCAGGCTGGGTCATGTTCACTCTGCCTCATTCTCTCATGATGTCTTGTGAACCATTGTGATGCCGCGTTCACACCGGGCACGACGCGAGCGACAGCAGCGACAGGTTGCCATGTAATCCCTATGGAAGGACACGTTGTGGCACCAAGCCACGCAACGCGATGCGATGGACCTGAATGAAGCGATGCTAGTGAAGCGATTTTGAGCGATTGGCGCGTTTGTGGCGCGATATTGCATCACGTCGCATTGCCCTCCTCCCCAAGTTGAAAAATCTGCACTTTTTTGTCTTGTCGCGCAGCGATGACCAATCAGGGACTGAATATGTAGTGATGTGGAGATGTCTGGAGTTTGACTGAGGATGTGAACATGTCCTGTCTCTGGTAGCCTGCCTGTGAGCAGGACTTCTATCCCTTTTGTCCTTTATTTCACAATTATGAGCGTTTTTGGAGCGAGCAGCAGCCCCGCAGCAGGGGGAGCGGAGTTTTTTTTCTCATGTGCGCACGCGAGCGAATCATCCGTCAAGATTACTTTACTTATTAACTACACAGATGTATAATAAAACAAATGGTGACTGGTTTCAAAAGACAAGAGTTTTTTGGGGAAGCACGAGGAGCAGCCCCACAGCAAGCAGCGGAGTTTTTTTGTTTTTGTTTTTTTTTTTTTTATTGTTTACATGTGCGCGTGTGAACGGGACAGGAGGTCCTCAAACTGGGTCCTGCAGAGGCGGAAGGACCGCTGAAAGCGGCCGTCATCCAGACGCAGCAAATGATGATACTCCCCAAATTGGGAGCTTTCCACAACAACTCGCTCCGTGTGATCAAGGTCCGTCATGTTAACTTGACTGACAACTGGAGCCGGCGAGCAGAATGGAAGCTCCTCCTATTTGATGACTCACTGGGGCGAATTTTCGCAGCAAAAGCAGAGCGACACACCGGGCGATGGTGGTGCATCCGTCGCCATGCGACCGAAGCGAATTTGTGGTGTCTGGTCTTGCCCGGTGTGAACGCGGCATTAGTCTGGCCCCTCGTCTGAGACCAATTTGCCATGGGAGACCCTACCGGGAACACAAAGGCTCCAGACAACACAGCTCTCAGGTTCATGGCAGCACACAAACCTCTCCACCATGATAAGGTGATGGTTCCCAGAGAGGTGGTTGCAGGTGGTAATGCAAAATATTTTTGAAATGCGTCGCTTTAAAATATAAGTCACAGAACCAGCCAAATAAGTTAAAAAGTGTTTTTTAGTTTGGATCTAAAATCTATCTAAATTTGATCTAAATCAATAAATCAAAATTATTCACATATATATGGCAGTAAAAAACAAACAAAAAACCACTTTGTCCTAAATGGACATAGTAAATCAAGCCAGACAGCATATGGATACATTCAATTTTCAACATATAACACCTTCACCTCACTTCCTTAACATTTTATTTGCAAACATTTCTGAACATTCTGCCCGCCACAATCCCTGGAATACAGCCTAAGGTTTGAATCGCCCTGATATTAGTGCTCTCATTGTCATCAGTGACTAGTTGACATCGAGCCTAAAATGACACATCAACAGGGTTGACTTGCTGAGACGGACTAGACCAAATCAATGAGATCATTTACGCTTATGTCACACTGTGCACTAGTTTGTGCAGCGCTGATTTGCTCTGCTCTTTATGGAGCTTTGCTCTGGGTGTAAGACAGATGCCTTGGTGTGTCTGTGTTTTGGTTTATAAAGATGAACCCTGAAGTTTCTACAAAATGTCATTGCAAGAGGATTTAATCACATTGCGGTACTGCAGAGTGGATTTGTACACATGTGATATACTGTGTTGTTCTGCTGCATGAGTCACCTCTCATAACATCAGCTCTACTGCATCAAAACCACAGGGATTAAACGGGAAAGTTCCCATAAATATACATGCATGTGGAAAGACACACAACACCCACACATACTCACCCCCCCACGTTTTTGATGCCTGACTCCACCAGGATGACTCGAGGCTTTTGTCTCCACTGGACAAAGACTCAGTCAGTTGAGATGATGTCACCAAAGCTTTTCTCATGGGAGTAAACCTTTGTGTAGCGGAACTACAACAAAAAAAAAAATCTTTGTGTAGGATTGAGCCCACGCGTATTGGGGAGAATGAAGGCTGCTTCCGCTCTTTTCTGTTTCATCGTGTGACTTTCTCCTTTTAATATCCTCACTCTCTTTTTCACCATTCCTTCCCTGTTTCTTCTTTGTTTCACTCTGTCACTCTTCTGTCAAATCATCTTATTTAATTTCTTTATACTTGTATGTTTCAACTTTTGTTACACTTGTTTCAGCTTTTCGGATTTTCCTTCTTTCTTCTCTCACTACTCATACAACACCCACCACCTCCCTCTCTCTTTCAGTCCCTCTCCCCTAATGAGCCTTTCAGGCCTTGTTTTTTGGCTGAACCATTGGCCGCTTGTCAGTGCCAAAGTCTGATCCACTGAGTCTAAATAATTGAGTTCCTATAAAGTCCTATAAAGTTGCGGGTCAGCTGGCTGACATATTGGACTGGCGTTTCCATTTAAATCCTCAAACCGTCTGACTCTCACAGTCATGGTTATAACCTCACCCCGCCGAGGATACTCAGATATGGCTTCATACACCAGTGTGGAGTGCAGACGTTTGTCTTTATGATGTGTGAGAACAATCTGATTTACATATTCCCTAAAAGAAAACAACGTGCTGTAGTATTTGTAGGTTTTTGGTGTAACCTGTCTTAATTTAATGTATGCAGTGAGCTTGACCCATTGTTCCCAAAATGCTTTTTTAAAAACACATCTCTTAAAATATACAGCAGTGCATGTTGAGTGTCGATTTGCACAATTAAACTTGTATTATCGGCTAACTAGTGACGCAATGCCACAACTGGATGTGCTCGGTCTCTTCAGAGGATCTTTGAGTACCGCTGGAATGACTTTGTGCCAAACGAACAATTACATAGGTTGACTCAGATGAGGCATATGACTTGTGAGGGAATGACAGCAACGACATTTTGACCATGTGACAAGTTTCACTGTGTGTAATCCAGGGTGTAGGTGCCTCAGCAGTGAGGACCCCAGCAACTGGGAAAGGCCACTAGGACATGCCTACATTTCACTTGACTGCAGCAGCTAGATGGTTACTTTCAACAGGTGATGATGGACTGGTTGTCTGTGTGGGTTGGTTGCCATCCCAAATCTGGGGGAAGTTCCACTGTGTAGTGGATGCAGTGGAAGTTGTGAATACAATGGACTTGTATATCTAGAAGAGTGATTGGGAAAGAGTGCATTCCATCACACATATATAACATTCCAACCTAGTTTCACAGCAAGTCGTGATTCATCATTTCATTGTAAGAACACACCTGGGAGTCTACACAATTGCATCATGACAATGCCAAATCAAATCATCTAAATCAGCCTTCTGTAGACTGATTTGACTGTTGTGACATCCTGTGTGTCACAGTAGCAGGAAATTACATCAAAGGTGCTGGATGAGGAGGATTCGTTGGTGTCATTGAGGTGTGGCTGCACATGGTCAGTCGGCCAGTCAGTCAGGCAGCCTGCACTGTTGAATCAACTCCAAAACATGTAAAATAGTGGACTCATTGACACGGAGAACTGATACAACCTCCCACTCTGACGTTACACCATGGAGTGTGACAGTGGTCCTTTCGCTCTATGTTGGATGTAACAGAGCTCAACAGTACGGTTCCAGGATTGCATCAGATTGGTGACAAAACCACACTCGCGTAAAAAATGCGTTAGGGCGTATTATATCATTTCACACACATAGATATTAATTGCGTGCGCAAATTATCACTGTTTGTGCACGCACTCAGAGGAAACTGCTCCTCAAGCGAGGGAAAAGGTGCTGTGAGAGACGACCACTACGCCCCCGCCCTCTCAAAGTTGATTTCTGCTCGCACACAGTGGATTTTTACTCTCTTGCTCGAAATTTCTGGCACTATGGGTTGAGGGTTTTGGTACTATTGGGAGGGAACCAGGACGGCACTGGCTCTGCTGTGATTGATCATCTCTGAAGAGCGAGGTTTGATTGACAGCCCTCCTCTTTGACACGGAAGTCAGTCTGCTAAAACAGAGATGCAATTGTGTTATACTTAAACAAATATGAATTACTGTCATTAAAGGACCAGTCCATGCAATCATGATACATTATAAAGAGTTCAAGTATTTGGATATTGTGGTGACAAAGACGAAGTGATCTCTGAAAAATTAAATATAAAAGACAATGTTGACAATTACAAATCTTTCTTGAACAGGTGGATACAAAGGGATCTTTCAATGTTTGGCAGAATATTGTTAACTAAAATGGACAGTTGATCTAGATTAATATACCCGGTGTATTCTATTCCTTTAGCACCCCAAATGATTAAATGTATCTTAATTCTTAGCTGTCTTAATTTGAATTTCATCTGGAGGAACAAATGTCATTATACTGCAAAGCAGGATTTTATCAAATCTTAAGATAATGGGGTGGTAATGCTGTATGTTTTGATTTTATGAACGGAATGGTGAAAATTAAATGGTTGAAATATCGTTTAAAAAATCAACAATCTTTATGGTTTTACATTCCCCATCTGTTTTTTGAAAAAGCTGCTGGACTGGATTTTCTCTTAAGATGTGATTTTGACCTTAAAAACAAAAAAACTCCCTCTGAAACTTTCAGATTTTCACCAACAGGTCCTTCTGTATTGGAAACTTGTATTCAAACACAACTTCACACCACACAATACAAGAAGTGTGGAACAATAGATATGTATTGGTTAACACAAAATCTCTTTTTTTTTTTTTTATCTCTGAATGGTTCTCTAGAGGAGTATGGGCTTTGGCTCACTTTATGGATGATAATGGAAATATTTTACATCATACTGAATTCTGTGATAAATTTAAAATGACCTGTACACAGAACAAATATAAACAGATTGTCAAAGCGCTCCAATATCTCTTCTAACTATGATTATTCAGGATATAATATATGCAAAAGTCACCCTTGCCTCAAGACAACTTTACATTGATGGTATTGATTTCTGTGGTTACAAATGTAACAACGAATTTATAAGAAGCAGCTTACTTAATAATTGTCTCACTAATTCGCTCAAAAAAGATTATGTTCTTAAAGATTTTGGAAACGAGGAAATCAAAAAGATTGGATCTAAATATTTAACATTTCCAGTCTCACCGAAGACGAAAGAACTCCAATTTAAAATTATTAACAAGATTTATCCAACTAACGAGTTTTTAAAACAGAGATTCAAAATGGATGTCGGTAACTTTGGCTTTTGTGAGACTGGAACTGAAGACCTGCTGGACCATCTTTTCTTTTTGTGTGAAACAGTGCAAAGCTTTTGGTTTGACCTTCAGCAATGGATCGTCTCTAAAGGAATTTGGATTGGCAATCTAACCTTTACAGACATCAAATTTGAAATATATGGTAATAATTGTAATGACTATGAATTAGATATAATTTTATGACAACTCCAATTCCAATGAAGTTGGGATGTTGTGTAAAATGTAAATAAGGATGGAAAAAGGATGGAATGGCTCTGGTGAACGCCTACGCTAAGAAAGGGGAGGATCACAGGGTGACATACAACCCCAATTCCAATGAAGTTGGGACGTTGTGTAAAATGTAAATAAAACAGAATACAATGATTTGCAAATCCTTTTCAACCTATATTCAATTGAATACACCACATAGACAAGATATTTAATGTTCAAACTGATAAACTTTATTGTTTTTGTGCAAATATTTGCTCATTTTGAAATGGATGCCTGCAACATGTTTCAAAAAAGCTGGGACAGTGGTATGTTTACCACTGTGTTACATCACCTTTCCTTCTAACAACACTCAATAAGCGTTTGGGAACTGAGGACACTAATTATTGAAACTTTGTAGGTGGAATTCTTTCCCATTCTTGCTTGATGTACGACTTCAGTTGTTCAACAGTCCAGGGTCTCCGTTGTCGTATTTTGAGCTTCATAATGCACCACACATTTTGGGCGACATTGTCTTGCTGAAATAAGCAGGGACGTCCCTGAAAAAGACGTTGGATGGCAGCATGTGTTGCTCCAAAGCCTGGATGTACCTTTCAGCAGCGGTTGCCCCCAAGCTCTGGGGTAGTCTCCCGTTTAATATTAGATCATCCCTGTCCCTAGAGACTATTAAGGCCTCTTTAAAAACACATTTCTTTTCTCTGGTGTTTCCTAAATGAGCTTTGTTTCACCTTAATATTTCTTCTGTTTTACCTGTTGCTTAATGCTGACAAACTATAACTTATTTGCAGTCTTTCAGTAGCATGGCCCAGCAGAGGGTCACCCCTTTGAGTCTGGTCTGCTTGAGGTTTCTTCCTTAAATCATCAGAGGGAGTTTTTCCTTACCACTGTTGTCTGTGTGCTTGCTGTAGGGGTTGGTAAGGTTAGACCTTTTATGCGTTGCGCCTGAGGAAACTTTGTTGTGATTTGGTGTGTAAATAAAAATAAAATTAAATTATTTCCTTCTACTTTTTACTCTGTAGTATCTGTTTTATTGCCTGTTTTATTGCCTGCGAGACGTCGCGCAGCGGTCCCAGGCGCCGTCGTCAGCCTGTTTCAAGCTGAAAACCTCCACATTTCAGGCTCTGTTGATCCAGGACGTCATGAGAGAACAGAGAAGTTTCAGAAGAAGTCGGTTTCAGCATTTTATCCGGATATTCCACTGTTAAAGGAGATTTTTTTTAATGAAAAAGAGAGAGCGCTGCGCGATGTCTTGCACCGTGGGAAGTCCTTCAAGCGACAGTATCACCTCAAAATCTCTCATCAGCCGTTAAAATTTTCACTGAAAACCAGCTTAATTTTTCGAACCGTGTCCACTTCGATGTGTCTCACAGGTTTAGAAAAAATTTTGATCAAACAAAGCGCCAGTCTCTCAGCAACTTCTCAGACAAAGGAATTCCGACGAGGGGCTGGACGACTCCTCCCACAAGGAGTGCTCACAGGCGGATGACGTCACCGACAGGCGTGGAAAAACTCACGCATGCGCACGAGGGTTCAAGCATGTCTGACGTAAAAACATATGAATGAAATCCATATAGTTTTTGAAAAAAATAAAAAGGACCTATACTTTATTGACAGCCCTCGGTATATATATATATATATATATATATATATATATATATATATATATATATATATATATATATATATGTTCTCCACTCAGATTGCAACAGCCAATCACAGATTAGCCTTTCTCTACATCATTTACCTGTATTTTGGCATGCTTGGCATCAGAAAGTTATGTTGGATCCAAAAAGGCTAGGACCAAAAGTTATATTGGATCAGTTCCCACTGACCAGTAGCGTTAGAGCTTACTGCCAACAGCTAGCCAATCAGAGCGCGACATACGAAGGTCAGGAACTAGCTGACAGACGCTGGTTGAAAAATTGGCAACAAACATGTCAACAACAGCAGAAAATTGTCTGCCAGCGAGGTTTGCTGAGTTCACAGAGGAGGAACTGGTGGAAATATTGATCTCCAAGGATGCCAAAAACACTAAGAAGGTAGACAAGCACGCTACTGACGTTTTAGAAGCATTCATCGCATCAGAATCAATCATATGCTGTTCACAACAAAATAAATTGATCTAATTTACTTGACTCTTTGTTGTTTGCTTAATTTGGGAGGGGGGTAGAGAACATAACAATTGATGGATGGCAAGTCGTCCAACATAGAGAAATATTGGATGAAGAAAATTGGACGTTATTTTATATATTATATATATTATATTATTATATAACTAATATATAATTAGTCCAATATAATATAATATAACTTGACATCCAATAGTTCTCTATGTTGGACTCCTTACCATCCATTATTTGTATAAAATATATACCATTTTTTTCTCCTGCAATGGTGTTCCCCCTCATGAAATATGTTATTGCATCTCTTCCTGTTTGTGCATGTGTGTGTGTGCAGAAAAAAGGGACCAAACGGAGATTAAAGTCCTCCCGAGGTAATGGGTCAGAAAGGGCGGTCTCCATTCCCCAGATCACCTATGACCATATTGATGAGTCTGTAGAGAAAAAAGACGTTTCCTTTTTCCTTGATGAGCCAAGAGGAACTGTTGAAGGTAAAAAAAAGATCACTTGCCAATGACTTGTATCTGTGTAATATCATATGACTTTCTTACTTATTCATATTACTATGTAATATTGATTTGAAAGGAAAACACGTCAGCTTTGTAGCTTACACATGTGGCAAACAGCTTAGTCCTAGAGGAGTCAACTAGTCAAGATCACATATTAAACCAATGACTCCTACTTTCTGACTACTTCATCATGACCTCATTTTGGGCCTTGTTATGACACAGTAACTTTGATCCACAGCTTGGCACCTCAGAGTGTCCTATTATTTAAAGGTGTTTTTGAATTTCAGTTTCAAATGGAAGAATATCTTTGAAGTTTTATTATTGTTTTTATTATTTTGTGGCCAGCTGGTCATGAACCCTGAGTCATCTGGAGGGCATTCGATGAAGTCAGTTCATGAAACCTCTTTGAATTTATTTTGAAAAAAAAAAGTGTTAATGTCTTATGTCATGCTACTATAAAGTCTTGGACATCCAGTGAAAATTTCATATTTTTGCATTCAGGGTGTTTGGAAATCCACTTATTTCTCATATTGCTAAGCTGTATTCCCACATCAGAGAGGGTTTCAAACAGCTGATTCTTTTTCTTCTGTTGATTTTATTGCCGTTTGGCAAAGCTGTTGTTGCACTACTGCCAGGCTGAAATAAAACAAAGTTAAATGCAGCATTTTTGACATTTACATTTTAACATTTCTTTTTTATTCACAGAAAACTAATAAGTTCATGGGTAATGAAACAGTTTCACATTTATTCAGTAAAAAAAAATCTTGTGAAATCAGTGTTTGTTCATTCTTTTGCGACATATACATAAGAGGTCTGTTAGAAAAGTATCCGACCTTTTTATTTTTTTCAAAAACCATATGGATTTGAATCACGTGTGATTGCATCAGCCAAGCTTGAACCTTCGTGCGCATGCGTGAGTTTTTTCACGCCTGTCGGTTGCGTCGTTTGCCTGTGAGCAGGCTTTGTGTGAGCACTGGTCCACCCCTCTCGTCGGATTTTTATTGCAAATAAATGTCTGAATGATTTGGAGCTTTGTTGCATCAATTTTTTCCAGAAACTGTGAGAGACCTCCAGGTGGTAACCATTCGGAAAATTCAAATGGCTTTCAGGGACGATTTTATGGGGATTACACAGATTAAGGAGTGCTCCAGCCGGTTTAAAGACCGTCCACAGCTGCTGAGAGCGCTCCGCGCTCCGAGCGCCAATCAACAGGCTCAAACCCCGCTGAGACAATTTCCAACGTGAAGGCTTTGTTGATCTGGGACGTCGTCTGACTTTCACAAAAATGGCTGGAGACGTGGACATCAGTACTTTTTCAGCACATTCCACTGTTACAGGAGTTTTTTTCATGGAAAGAAAAGCGGACGGATGCACCACGGAGCCGCTCATGGCGTGGCACAAAACCACCTCCGTGTTGGTCTTACAGGACGGCTTTGAGATGGCTTTCAGATGGCTGTCGGTGGGTTTTCAGTCGTGTGACTAACCGAGAAATTGGGGATGAGCCTGGACATGCCAGAACATGTCCTGTGAGGCTTCATCACAGCGTTGCTTTGCGAGATGCGGCTCCACCGCGATGCTCGGAATTCCTCCGCACGTCTGTCTCAGTGTGCCGAAAACGTGCTGATGTCCACGTCTTCCGCAATTCCTGTGCTAGTCAGAGGACGTCCCGGATAAAACACAGCGTCCAGTTTGGAAATTAACGGCACATTCCACTGTTACAGGAGTTTTTGTCACGGAAAGAGGAGCGGAGGAATTCCGCGCGTCGGGACGGAGCCGCATGGCGCAAAGCAACGGCGTGATGAAGCCTCACAGGACATGTTCTGGCATGTCCAGGCTCATCCACAATTTCTCGGTTAGTCACACGACTGAAAACCCACCGACAGCCGTCTGAAAGCCCTCTCAAAGCCATCCTGTGAGACCAACACGGAGGTGGTTTTGTGCCGCGCCATGAACGGCTCCGTGGCGCATCCGTCCACTTTTCTTTCCATGAAAAAAACTCCTGTAACAGTGGAATGTGCCGAAAAAGTACTGATGTCCACGTCTCCTGCCATTTTTGTGTAAGTCAGACGACGTCCCGGAACAACAAAGCCTTCATGTTTGAAATGATCTGGTTGTTTCAGCGGGGTTTGAGCCTGTCGATCGGCGCTCGGAGTGCGGCGCGCTCTCAGCAGCTGTGGGCGGTCTTTAAACCGGCTGGAGCACTCCTTAATCTGTGTAATCCCCATAAAATCGTCCCTGAAAGCCATTTGAATTTTCCGAATGGTTACCACCTGGAGGTCTCTCACAGTTTCTGGAAAAATTTGATGCAGCAAAGCTCCAAATCGTTCAGACATTTATTCGCAATAAAAATCTGACGAGAGGGGTGGACCACTGCTCACACAAAGCCTGCTCACAGGCGAATGACGCAACCGACAGGCGTGAAAAAACTCACGCATGCGCACGAAGGTTCAAGCTTGGCTGATGCAGTCACATGTGATTCAAATCCATATAGTTTTTGAAAAAAATAAAAAGGCCGGATACTTTTCTAACAGACCTCGTATAATAAAATGGATTTTGTTCAGTGTATATTTTTTTTAAATAAGTTGCTTTTGGCATAATGTCTTATCTTGTCTGACCTCATGCCAAAGTATTTGCAACATCAAAATTAATTATTCCCTGCAATTAGCAGAAATAGTGTAGGCCTAACAGGATGACAACAAGACAAGTCAACAAGTCACTCAGTGATGTGGTCCACAATTGTTCATTCATTTCGTTCATTCATAAGGAATGCTGTAAAAACTACTGCATATTTAGCTTTGAAATATTGGAATTCTTATAGATACAGGTGCGGGACCACAAAACCTCCTGTTTTGGTCTTTGTTTGCATGTATCAACATAACAATTCGCGGATATTCTTCTATATGTTTGTTTAGATGGGTAGGGCCATGTCTGTGGGCTTCTCAAATCAGGCATATGCAAAGTAAGCCTTTTGTTTGCGTGCAATTTATAATAATAATAATAACCTTTATTTAGCCTTTATTTTAGATTGAAACCTCTTTTGCAAGGATGACCTGGCCAAGAAAGGCAGCAGCACCCGTCATAATGGACAGGTTAACATCAACATGAGAACACTGGTGATATTTCAGGCAGATTTAGTTTTAGAATCCCATTTGTGATCTCATAAAATAGACCGGAAGATGTTCAAGGAAGTCAGTCTTTGTTTGTCTCTGTGCACTATTCACTTTTGAGTTCCACATTGGTTTTTGTATTCTCGCACTTGGATTGGTATTTTTGTTTTGTTACTTCCTCTGTTGTATTTTGTTATCTGTGTTATGCTTTATTTACCCTTGATCACGGTTTTAGTTTTCTGTCCCTTTGTGTTCATTCAGTTCTTATGTGTATGTGTTCTTCCGCTTTCCCGATTTGATACACCTGTTGCTCATTAGTTCCTTTTTGCCTGTCCTCTTGTCCGTTGCCTGTAGATTCACTGTTTATATGAGAATAAATAAAATACACAGGAAGGTGTTCAAGGAAGTCAGTCTGGGCAGTTTCAGTTCAGACTGGAGAACGTTCCAATCAGAGGCTGCTGAAAAACTGAAGACATTCTTTCCCGCTTCAGTGCGGACACGAAGTACACAAAAACATAACCTGTCATTCGAGCGCAAAGCATAACAGCTTTCAGATCTCTGGAGTAAACTGGATAAATAGGTTGGAATGAGACCCATAAGAGTTTTGTAAACCAGAATCATTCAATGTGTATAAGGCCTGACAGTCAAAGAGGGCATGCCCGCTTTAGCATACAACTCACAGTGGTGGTGAGGCAGCTACAACCAGTGATGAGTCTCAAGGCACAATGATGCAGTGGGGTTAAGGATTGTAAACAACTGGACGAAGCACATCTATACATAACATCACCATAGTCCAATAGGGCAGGAAGACAGCAGTTATCAGGATCTTCCGAGCACTCAACTCTTTTGGGCAGATGCCGTTGTATACGATGGCTGAGACCAAATTTTACTAAATTATAAATAACTTTTTAATGATATGAGATAGAAACGTACTTTTTTTTTTTTGCTGAAAAGTTAACTCCACAAACTTTCGAGCCAGCCCTCCACCATCTTTGTACTCCTCATAGAAGCTGTGTGATGACATGCACAATGTGAGTGTCCAATCTGAATTGGTTCACCGTTACATGGTTTTCCAAAATCCAATCGTAGGGCAGAGCAGTCTCACATGGTATCCCAAAGAGCGTTTGTAGAAGGATTGTGTTACTCTCTGGCATGTGAATGCTGTTTGAAGAGCCCCCTGGCTGCTGGCTCCATGTGTAAAAGCTCAGCGTTGCACATATGAATGAAGGTGATCAGCGTAAGAAGGCCTCATACAGCCTCACGTGGTCCACCAAAGATTGTCACTGGCAGAAATAACTCACTACTTGGCCAGGAATTGTTGAATAAACCTCTCTCACTCTCACTCGTAATGTGCCGTTTACGCATATGAATTGAATGGGGGTGGGGGGGTGTGAAGAGAGCCTCAGAGTCTGAGGAGAGGCTGTTTACACTGCAGGAACATATTCCAAGAGAGAGTCAAACTCCACGTAAATAAAAGGTTTGTGCCTTTGTGTAATAGCAGACAGAAATTGCTTTGAGATGTGGCATAAAGACAAACAAAATGCATAGACCATTTTGTATATATTGTTCAAAATGTGCATTTGTGTTTATTTTAAAACCTTTATTTTTGTACATTTTTTAAAAACAAGACCCAAAACAACCTTTATAAAGTGTTAAAATAGTTGTTTATTATAGTTTGCTTTGTGTTTTGAATTAATGTGTGTGGAAATTATTTCCGCTTTATTTTTTGCTTCCTTATTTCTGATTGTAAACCTTTATTTCACTTATAAAACACAACTATATATATATATATATATATATATATATATATATATATATATATATATATATATATATATATATATATATATACATACTAGTTGAATGTGGGATACAGGGTGAGCTTTTAACAGCAATAATAAAACATTTATGCCAGGCGAGTGAACTGTCCAAAAAAATGCCCTCGGACCCCATAGGGTTAAGGAGAAACATGACTTGTTTCTGTAAGGAAGTCTACCTTCACACTTAGTTTGGTGATACTGTTTAAAATGAACTTTAAAAGAGAGCTCCCTGTCAATAGTCAATCCCAAATGCTTGTAGCTGCTGACTAGCTCAAGAACATTACCTTGGGCAGTTTTGATTAATGGTATGTTCTCCGAGGAAAAAGGTGATTTAGAGAAAAACATTAATTTGGATTTATCTGCATTCAAGACTAGTTTGAATTTCTCCAGATGGTTCTCTACCACATCAAAAGCTGACTGTGTTAATTCAAATGCTTGTCACCGAGTTTGAGCCGTATTACTAATCATATGGTCCTGGTGGCTACTAAGGCCACTATTGCACATTATTGTTTAATAGTCAGTTATTTGAATTTGATTTTTCCTGTGATTACTACAGTCGGTGAATCCACAAAATTTCTGTACTATAAAATTTACAATGTATTCAGCTCATACATACACACGAGGACCAGTGAAGCTCCTGTTTTGGCCCATGCTGGCAACTTTCGACCTGTACAATAAAATTAAGACAGCAGGGGGGGACAGTGCTGCTTGTTCCCCCCTGCATTGATCACTTACGGAATATTTTATTTTTGTTTTTCACTTAATGTAAATAGAGGAGAATATGGTGCAATAAGATGTTATGTAGTGGTTTCTTATTTTCACATAGTAAAATTGAGCCTCTTCTCATTCTTTGAGCCAAGATGGCTGCCATGTTTATTGTAGGCCCGATGGAAACTATTGTATGTTAAATGGTGATTGGAGGTCATGGTTTCAAGTTCATTATTGCTTCAGTTATCTTATTTACTGACCACAGATGCTCACTCTGGGTTTAGGTGGAACTTCTCCCCAACACACACACACACACACACACACACACAACTATATAAATCTGGTATCATTAGAAAGCTTAGGATGTCTAGATTACAAAAATAATGGGTAACAGTAAAAATACTGGGCCTCACTATGACATATTACATATACATATGACATATACAACATTGGATTACTACACTGTCATTAACCACCCTATCACAGAATGCAAAACTGTCAAAGAATGCCTGTGAGTAGCAGAAGAGGCCACACATGAAGTAGGGCAAGACTATGTCATTGCAGCCTTCGACATGGGGGATAGCATGAAGGTATGCCCTCTGATCTGGACAAGAAAGTTGTGCACATAATTCAGATGTAGATATAGTCTATTCTATATAAAGACAGCTTTCATTTGGTGTCTTATAGGTCCCATTTGATTAAAAGATGGTGATTTGTTAACTATTTATGTTGTGTGGAAAAAAAAAAATCAGATGTCATAATCGGACATTTTCCTTTGGCTAGGGTAGGTCGATAAAAGTTTTCATATGTCATAGAGAGGACCATGGGATCTTTTTATCCTCTGCTGTCATGATTCATTTTTACCCGAGGCCAAAATATAGCCATCGGGTATTGCTAAGACTTTGCGTCTGTCTGTCCGTCTGTCTGTGGTCAGCATAGTTCCAGTCTGATAATTACCAGGGTCTTCAAATTCACAGGGACCATTCTTGGGACACAGACCTTGGACAAGTTCAAAGATGACTAACCTTGACCTATTTTAAGAGGTCAAAAGGTCACATTTTGTTTCCTATTTGTGTGCTCATATGGCTGAGGGTATTTTAGCATTGCATTATATTTCTCTTTATCAGATTGAGCCAAAATGGTGGTTGACTTCAGATGGTTCAGTGTGGAGTAAATAATAATGTCAGTACTGGTTCTTCTGTTTCCTGTGTTTGCCTAATAACAGAAACAGCTTTTTGTAAAGAGGCCGGTGCGTGGTTGACTGCGGTGGTTAGTGGTTTAACTTCCTGTGTTAAAAGCCAGCCCTGCAAAAAGAACTGACCCAGACCCCAGGTTAATAAATGCATTTTATGAGTTTTTCCTGTCAGTGTGTACAATCATAAAAGGAGCTGGAGTGACATAAACTTGGCATTAAGGCAGACCATCACTAGAAGAGCAACCACTTACGAGGGGAAGCTTTAGTGTTTAATGGGTGCATCAGATAATTAAGGAGAACATGTGTCCAAATGTCTGTGGTGCATGTGCGAAAAAATAAGTCAATCTTATATAGTAGGTACTATATGTGTGTGTCTGGATATTGTAATTCCTTTGTTTGCTTATTTGTATGATTATTTAAGTTTTGCATAAAGTTCAGTGTAAAATGAATGGAATAATCTTTGGATGTAATAAATCCTTTTAAATAGCCAAAGTCTGCAGCTTGTTGTCACTAATGACACTGAACCAGCATGAGACCGTGTGATCTCTGCTTTAGATCCAGCTGTAAAACCGACATCTGCAATGTCAACTGTCTACACCACCACAGCTGTTAATCTGTGTCTCTGTTAACTTCATCCTAGGGTGATCTTTAAAATGACTTCACAAGAGATGTGCAAATTAATGACCAACTTTTATTAAGACAGCATCAGGGGTCCTAACTATGCGCTTAAAGAATTATGGAAACAACTATTTCTTTTACCTATTACAATTGAATTCATGGTTTTGAAAACTTTTTTTTGTAACTCTGCATTAACTTTTTAATATCCTCACATTTTTCAATAGAATGTAGTAGATATCACTATGATCTACCAAAGAGTTGAGTTGACCATTGAAAGCTTAAGGTCCGTGTAATAACCAATAGTTAATGTTAATAATGCCCTTATAACATGCATTAGTAAGACTAAATAGGTGTTAATCATATCACATAAGGCTTTAATTGTTGGTTTATTGAGTTTAATACACAATTAATCACATATTTATTCATATTTAACTATGCATTTCTTAATAATTTACCTTTTTTGCAGGCATTATGTTGTGAAAGTGTAGTGACACGGACCCACAACAGGGGGCGTAAATGAATGGACAATGAATGACCCGAAAATAGAACACTTTACTGTTGTGAATGTGCACAACGAAATACAGACGATTACAGAATTTGTATGTAGTCAATCTACAAAGGTGACGTGTGGGCAGGCTCGAGGATAGAAGACGTCCGTCCAGAGAGGAGCCGGAACCCACACGATTTCTACTGCCACCGAACCAGGAGAATACTGGAGCCGCCAAGTCCAGAGTTCCCAGGTGGTCACCGTCTCCGGCTGTCGGATCTGGTACTGCTGGCAGGAAGCAGAAACAATCAAGAGTGGGTGTGTGCACACCCAGTAACACATTCAGATCCATTAGATTTCTCCTTTTAAAGTGGGAAAGAACACCTCCACCTTTATTGACAGTTCATCTCCGGTTTTCTCTGTAGTGCGGTGTGACAAGTGAACACCCTTCACTTCGTCACCACTTCGTACTCCGACAGAACAACAACAGTAAGCAGACTCCTGAAACAATATCACAGAATAGAGAAAATAATGTGCGCACGGCACGAATCACGGCTGAGGTATTACCTTCTTCGCTTGAAGATATCTCGGCAGAGAGGTGGAGGTGTCATCTGACCATGGAGTGGTTGATAGATGACAGCTGTTGGAGATGATGATTGACAGCTGTCCTGAAGAGGCGGCAGCACCCTCTCGTGCCTGAAGCCCGCACTTCAGGCAGTGTGCCCTCTGGTGGAGGCCAGCAGTACCTCCTCTTCAGCGGCCCACACAACAGGACCCCACCCTCAACGGGCGCCTCCTGGCGCCCGACCAGGCTTGTCGTGGTGTCGAGAGTAGAAGTCGGCAAGGAAGGGCCGGGTCCAGGATGAAGCTCCTCTTCACCCAGGAGCGTTCCTCAGGTCCATATCCCTCCCAGTCCACCAAATACTGGAACCACCGGCCCTTCCGATGGACGTCCAGGAGCCGGCGGACCATCCAAGCCGGCTCCCCGTTGATGATCCGGGCAGGAGGCGGCGCCGGTCCGGGAGCACAGTGGGGTGAGGTGTGGTGTGGCTTGATCCTGGAAACATGAAAAACCGGGTGGACCCACAGTGAAGCTGGGACTGAGGACTTTGAGGATCTTGAATGGACCGATGTATCTGTCCTGTAGTTTGGGTGAGTCCACTTGGAGGGGGATGTCCTTCGTAGAAATCCACACCTCCTGCCCGGGCTGGTATGCAGGGGCCGGGGAGCGCCGGCGGTCTGCATGGGCCTTAGCCCTCGTCCGGGCTTTCAGCAAGGCAGAACGGGCAGCGCGCCACACCCGACGGCATCTGCGCAGATGGGCCTGGACCGAGGGCACACCGACCTCTCCCTCCACCACGGGAAACAATGGGGGCTGGTACCCCAGACACACCTCAAACAGGGAGAGCCCGGTGGCAGAGGACACCTGGATGTTATGCGTGTACTCGATCCAGGCCAGATGGGTAACCCAGGCCGTCGGGTGTGCGGATGTTACAAAACAAAGGGCTTGTTCCAGTTCCTGGTTAGCCCACTCTGCCTGTCCATTCGTCTGTGGGTGATACCCAGACGATAGGCTCACGGTGGCCCCCAGTTCTCTGCAGAAACTCCTCCAGACTTGAGAGGAGAACTGGGGACCACGATCCGAGACAATGTCTGTTGGTATCCCATGCAGACGGACGACGTGGTGGACCAGGATGTCTGCGGTCTCCTGGGCCGTTGGGAGCTTCAGGAGGGCCACGAAGTGGGCCGCCTTGGAGAATCGGTCCACTATCGTGATGATGGTCATCATGCCCTGGGACGGCGGGAGGCCCGTGACAAAATCCAGGCCGATGTGGGACCAGGGGCGACGAGGCACCGGAAGCGGTTGAAGAAGGCCTTGACTCTTGGTATGGTCCGCCTTGCCCCTAGCACAGGTGGTACAGGCCTGGATATATTCCCGGACATCGGCTTCCATAGACGCCCACCAGAAGCGCTGCCGGACCACTGCCACGGTCCTTCGCACCCCTGGATGACAGGAGAGCTTGGAACCGTGACAGAAGTCCAGGACAGCAGCTCTGGCCTCTGGTGGGACGTACAAATGGTTCTTCGGACCGGTTCCTGGGTCCGGGCTCCGTGCCAGGGCCTCCCGGACGGTCTTCTCCACGTCCCAGGTGAGGGTGGCCACGATAGTGGACTCAGGTATGATGGGCTCCGGTGGATCCGACAGCCCTGTTTTGACTTCGTCTTCGTGTACCCGGGATAAGGCATCTGATCTCTGGTTCTTGGTCCCGGGGCGATAGGTGATCCGGAAGTCAAAACGTCCGAAGAACAATGACCAGCGGGCTTGCCTGGGGTTCAGCCGCTTGGCGGTCCTGATATACTCCAGGTTCCGATGGTCTGTGAAAACCGTGAACGGCTCCAAAGCTCCCTCCAACAGGTGTCTCCACTCCTCAAGAGCCTCTTTCACCGCAAGTAGTTCCCGATTGCCCACGTCATAGTTCCGTTCAGCTGGGGTCAACCTGCGAGAAAAGTAGGCACAAGGGTGAAGAACCTTGTCGGACTCCCCGCTCTGGGATAACACAGCTCCTGTCCCTCCTGTCTCCATTGATTTGCGCTCAGCACGTGAGATGTTGTACAGCCTGCTGGACGGGTACTCAACGCACGGGATCAAATCAATGGCACAATCATACGGACGGTGCGGGGGAAGGGTGAGTGCCAGATCTTTGCTGAAATTGTCAGCAAGATCATGGTACTCAACCGGCACCGCCGTCAGATTGGGGGGGACTTTAACCTCCTCATTAGCAATTAAACCAGGAGGAACCGAGGATCCTAAACACTCCAGTGGCAGGTTTCGCTCCACTGAGCCACAACCCTAGACGGCCAATCAATCCGGGGATTGTGTTTTACAATCCACTGGAAGCCCAAAATTACGCGGGAGGTAGAAGGAGTAACAAAAAACTCAATTTCCTCCCGTTGATTCCCAGACACCACCAGAATTACTGGTTGAGTCTTGTGTGTGATTAAAGGGAGGAGGGTGCCATCTAGTGCCCGCACCTTCAATGGCGAAGGAAGCGCCAACTGAGGGAGCCCTACCTCCCTTGCCCATCTGCTGTCCAGCAGATTCCCTTCTGACCCCGTGTCCACCAGTGCTGGGGCTTGAAGGGTTAAATCCCTGCTCAGGATCGTAACTGGGAGACGTGTAGAAATACGTGTATGTCCCACGTGAATGTCTTGGCCCACCCTTAACCCAGTTTCTAACGGTGGGCGTTCGTGTTTAACTGCTTGGGGCAGTCTCTCTGCTGATGCTCACTTGAGCCGCAGATAAAGCACTCCCCATGGGCCAGTCTCCTCTGTCTGTTAGATGATCTTAATTTGGCCCTGCTCGTGTCCATAGCATCGTCAGCAGGGGGAGCTGTTGACACTGTGGAGCGTGGGGAGGGCGGAACCTTTTCGGACCTGGAAGGGAGAGGGACGGCGCGTGCCCGGCCACGGCCTTCGTCTCGTTCCCGACGGCGTTCTTCTAATCGATTGTCTAATTGTATGACTAGATCGATAAGTCCATCCAAATCCTGCAGTTCCTCCTTGGCCACCAGGTGCTCCTTCAGGACCGACGACAGTCCGTTTATGAAGGCGGCGCGGAGCGCAGTCGTATTCCAGCCGGACCTCGCAGCCGCAATGCAGAAGTCGACTGCATATTCAGCTGCACTCCGACGCCCCTGTCTCATAGACAGCAGCACGGTTGATGCAGTCTCGCCTCTGTTAGGGTGATCAAAAACCGTTCTGAACTCCCTCACAAACCCAGTATAAGTGGTAAGGAGCCGTGAATTCTGCTCCCAAAGCGCCGTAGCCCAAGCGCGTGCCTCACCTCGAAGCAAATTAATCACATAAGCCACCCTAGTGGCATCTGACACGTACATCAATAGAGAAAATAATGTGCGCACGGCACAAATCACGGCTGAGGTATTACCTTCTTCGCTTGAAGATATCTGGGCAGCGAGGTGGAGACGTCATCCGGCTTTATGGAGTGGTTGATAGATGACAGCTGTTGGAGATGATGATTGACAGCTGTCCTGAAGAGGCGGCAGCACCCTCTCGTGCCTGAAGCCCGCACTTCAGGCAGGGCGCCCTCTGGTGGAGGCCAGCAGTACCTCCTCTTCAGCGGCCCACACAACACATTAGATCTAAAGTGAGAACAATGCATTATTAATGTTGGGTGTATGTGAGTTTGCTTGTGTGTGTGTGTGTGTGCTCCCGGTCCTGTGTTTTTTGTTGGTGCCTTTTATTTTGTTTCCTGTCCCGATGGTTAATCGCTTGTCTCTTGTCTTCATCTCCTGCCTGCCTCAGTTCATGTCTGTGTCTTGTCCCTCTTGTGGTTTGTTCTTGCTCTGTGTCCTTGATCTGTCTCTGTCATCAGTGCTGTCTGTGGTTCATCATCATGTTCCCCTGTCTCTGTCTGTCGTCCGTGTGTGTCCTCCAGATATTTGTTTGGTCTGTACGTTCCCCAGTCCTCCATGTCTTAGGTTTCCTGGCCCTTGAGTTCCAGCATTGTGCTATTTATCATCCCCCCGGCTAGCACATGTTCACTGAGTTCTGTATTTATTCTGTACTTATCTTCCTGGCTTTAGTTTTCTATTATTGTTCAGTTCTTCTGTTATGTTATTATTAGAGTGTCTCTTTTCCTGTATTAGTTTCATGTTGGGTTTGTCTCTGTGCACTATTAACTTTTGAGTTCCACGTTGGTTTTTGTATTCTCACACTTTTGTTACTTCCTCTGTTGTATTTTGTTATCATTGTTATTATGCTTTATTTTCTATTTACCCTTGATCACGGTTTTCTATTTACCCTTGATCATGGTTTTAGTTTTCTGTCACTTTGTGTTCATTTAGTTCTTATGTGTATGTGTTCTTCCTCCTTCCCCTGATTTGATACACCTGTTGCTCATTAGTTCCTTTTTGCATTTAAACCCTCCTTGTCCATTCTTGGGACACAGACCTTGGACAAGTTCAAAGATGACTAACCTTGACCTATTTTAAGAGGTCAAAAGGTCACATCCTGAAAATTCATGGGTTTCTTTAGAAATTACTGGACATCGTAGCCGGCCAACACACATGTACTGTGAGTGCTATACAGAGTGCAGGCAAAGACTCTTGAGTTTTTCCCAATGAACGAGTTTTTTATGGTCACATAGGCCTCTGGTTTAGTTTTTCAGCAGAGTGGAAGCTCCAAAGGTTACCATTATTTTTAGGTTTCAGAGGTGGACATCATGTAGGACACTTCATGGTTCCAGTGATTAAAGTTATTTTTGGAGTTGTAGATAGATCTGATCCAATACACAGATACTGTGTGTGCTGTGTGAACCAGACACAGAGACTCTTGAACTTTTCCCAGTGAAAACTAGAGTTCATCAGGGACAGGTTCTGGCTCCTACAGTGTTTAGTGCTTGCATGGACTGGGTGCTGGGTAGGGTTGTGGAATCTAGCAACTTCTGTACTTTAGTTGGCAAGAAAAGGTTCCCTGACCTTGACGTCACGGACGATGCTGTGATATTTGTAGAATCGATGGATACCCTGATTGCAGCACTTGAGAAACTGTGTGTCTGGAAATGTGATTGTCCTAGATCAAGACTAAGATCCAGGCTTTTCACAAGTTTCTGGACTCAGCCATCAGAAGTGTATGTGCATGAGGTAAAAGTGTTGAACTTGCAGAGACATTCAACTTATCTCAGCAATGACATTCATGTCTTTAGGTCCTCAGCCTTTGAGATCGAGAGACGGCTAAGTTGGGTTTATGGAGTCATGAGATCGCTGTACAGAGGTATTTGGCGATGCTGATATTTTTGCAAGAGAACAAAAATGACAAGTCTTCAGTGTCCTGGTGCTTCCTGTCTTACTGTATGGTTTTAAGACTTGGAAGCTTACCAGTGACAAAAGGTGACAACGGGACGTCTTTGGTGCTAAGTCTCTTTGGAGGATCCTTGGTTACCGCTGGAATGACTTTATATCAAATTAGCAGTTACTTAGCAGGACTAAGATCAAGAGTGTCACTTGCATTGTGAAAAAGCATCAGCTTAGGCATTTTGACCACTGGGGGACATTGATGCTATACCTGGCTGTGGCAGATTAGATGGTTATTTTAGAGATATGGGGATGGGCCGGTTGTTGCCTGAAGTGATTCTGTGGTGTTGTAGATGCGGTGAAGCACAGTACAAGCACACACTCTCAGACGAGCAGTGGCTCATGGTGTTAATTTTTTTTAGAGGTTGCATTTTTAGTCTTTCATGAAGGGGAATTTGCTGTGTGGCTGCTGAGTATATTTATTTGTAGCCAAATATAATTACCTTGCTATCTCTCTCTCTCTCTCTCTCACACACACACACACACACACACACACACACACACACACACACACACACACACACACACACACACACACACACACACACACACACACACGCAAACCCTGTCACCTGTGAGAAGACATATAATCAATCAATGTATTTAACAAACATGGGCCAAAACGACTATAAGCTGTTCAAGGCTGTCCTGCAGAGGTTGTTATTATTACTCTATTAGGCGATATCAGACTATGTGTGATGTAGATGAACCAAAGAAATGCTTGAAAGCTCACTGTTTAACAAAGTCGTCTATCGCCATGCCTTTTGCTCTAGATTCCCAAAACGTTTTTCCTGTAGTTAGAGCAATCGTTTAATTCCTGACATGTTGGTGAATCAGTGCACTGCTACAGATGTCTAATGGAGTTGATTACCTAATGTTACTGTACTGCCCTCTACCCCCAGCACCTTGTTGGGTTAGAGGTCTCCAACAGCCCATCTAGATGTCAAGCTCCATTTGACTCTTCATGGAATTAATTGAAGTAGGGTAAAATTGAGAGATGAAATACAAACTCCAATTCAGTATCTGATTTAATAGAATGTAGAATACAATAACATAAAATTAGCCTAGCAGCTAAGTTAGCTCTGTGAGAATGCGAACATAAGCGTACATAAGGTGTTGTGGTAATTCGTTTACAAACCTTTAATTTCATTAACATTGTTTCAACTTGAAGCACAGAAGACATGAACACCATGCTTTTCAGAATAACGATATAGTTTTATCCATGACAAATGGCATTGTTAGACAAAGACCATAGCTTGAAGCACTACCAACTTTCACTAGTAGAGGTAAGCAGTGGACCATACTAAATGTTTAAAGTAGTTTTCACGGTGTTGAATGCACAGTAAAAATACATCAAACACAACAGTTACCTTGATATCTAATGTTATCAATTGATAACTAGGTATCATAACTTAGTTAGTCCGCAGTTGAGTTCTTGTTTTGAATTCAGTCTGTAACAAGCTTTGAAGCATGCTTTGATTATTCCAAAGAGTGCTTCATGCATTGTGTGATTTTACCTCGATATCTAACATTGTGGTAACTAGGTATCATAGCTCAGTTGGTCCGCAATCGGCTTCTTATTTTCAATTAACCCTGTGAAAAACGTCACTTCAAAGTTTCAAAGTGCGCTTTGAAAACTCCAAAGATTGCGTTGTCTGCAATTTTTGTTTGAATTATGTGACATTGTATATTTAATGTTATCAATTGATACCTAGGTATCATAGCTTAGTTGGTCTACAATCGGCTTCTTGTTTTGAATTCAGTCTGTAAAAAGTCTGTATTTGCTGACAAAGGTGCATCAACAAAGTATTGATCAAAGGCTGTGAATACTTATGTACATGTCATTTCTTAGTTTATATTTTTAATAAATTTGCAACCAAAAAAAAAACTTTTCATGTTGTCATTATGGGGTGTTGTGAGTAGAATTTTAAGGGGAAAAAAAAAGCTCAATTTTGGAATAAGCCTGTAACATAACAAAATGTGGAAAAAGTGAAGTGGTTTGAATACTTTCTGAATGCACTATATACTTCATATTCATTATGGTATTTATGTTGTGTTATGTAGTCACTTTTGTTTTCTCAGTATTTTGACAGTGTGGTGCCCTGTGGTGGTCAGGAGCACTTGTCCCAGACTTGAATTGTCTTTCTATGTTCATCTTCTCCATTATCATTTCCAGTCCTGTACAACTGATGTTGTACAGGACTGGAAATGATATTGGAGAAGATGGACTAGAGGACTAGAGAGAAGAGGACTATTCTTTGACAAAATACCAACTGTCTTTTTCTGTTGTTTTCCCCAGGAATCGCCAGAATGCTCAGACAAACAGGTGAGTTCATTGTAGTGCGCTTAATGGGCCTCATTCTTAAACAGCATATAT
The DNA here is from genome assembly GCF_902500255.1 of Thalassophryne amazonica. NCBI lineage: Eukaryota > Metazoa > Chordata > Actinopteri > Batrachoidiformes > Batrachoididae > Thalassophryne > Thalassophryne amazonica. The sequence goes on along the minus strand of NC_047110.1, from coordinate 40,890,998 downwards.
CTGTGCTTAAATGTGTGCATACATGTTTTACACAGAAATCTGGGATTCATCAGTAGGTTGTTATTAAATTTGCTTGTACTCTGCAAATGAATTTGGAACTTTCACAAAATATGCATACACCTAAATAATGAAGGCCCAGTTGTCCTAGAAAATATAAAAAACACCCTTTTGACTAAATGCACTGTATATTAACTCTGTTTATTTTAAAAATATTTTTAAATCATTTAATTAAATAAATTAATATAATATAGTAAATAACTTAACTCAGCCACATGGGCTGTGTAGCCAGTACATTCTGAGTGCTGATCCCAAGCCCAGATAAATGAGTAGGGTTGCGTCAGGAAGGGCATCGAGCTTAAAACAAGCCAAAGTAATGAAGCTGTGTGCAAATTGACTTTCCATACCTGATCGGTCGAGGCTCGGGTTAACAACGGCCGCCGCCGTTGCCTGAATGGGTGCTGGTGGACATTGGGCTGCTGCTGGGAGAAGAAGAAGAGGAGGAGGAAAATGTGTCCAGAGACACTGGAGGAGAAGAGGAAAACGAGAAGGGTGGAAGTGACAGTCGGAACTTTGAATGTTCGCAGTATGACTTTCACATGGAAAGAGCTGGCTGAAATGATGGAGAGAAGAAAGGTAGACATATTGTGTGTGCAAGAGACCGGGTGGAAGGGAAGTAAGGCCAGGGGTATAGGCGGTGGGTTCAAGTTCTTGCATCATGGTATGGATAGGAAGAGAAATATTACAGGAGTGATTTTAAAGGAAGAGTATGTTCAGAGTGTGTTGGAGTTTACGTGAGTGTCTGACCAGGTGATGACTGTAAAGTTGGAAATTGAAGGCGTGATGAAGAATATCATCAGTGCATAGGTAAATTGTGAGATGAAGGAGAAAGAAGATTTCTGGAGTGAGTTAGATGAGATGCTGGAGAGTGTGCCCAAGCATGAAAGAGTGGTGATAGGAGCAGATGTCAGTGGGCATGTTGGTGAAGGGAACAGAGGTGATGAGGAAGTAATGGGTAGATATGGTATCAAGGGCTGGAATGTGGAAGGACAGATGGTAGTTGATTTTGCAAAAAGGATGGAAATGGCTCTGGTGAACGCCTACGCTAAGAAAGGGGAGGATCACAGGGTGACATACAACCCCAATTCCAATGAAGTTGGGACGTTGTGTAAAATGTAAATAAAACAGAATACACCACATAGACAACATATTTAATGTTCAAACTGATAAACCTTATTGTTTTTGTACAAATATTTGCTCATTTTGAAATGGATGCCTGCACAGGTTTCAAAAAAGCTGGGACAGAGGTATGTTTACCACTGTGTTACATTCACCTTTCCTTATAACAACACTCAGTAAGTGTTTTGGAACTGAGGACACTAATTGTTGAAGCTTTGTAAGTGGAATTCTGTCCAATTCTTGCTTGATGTACGACTTCATTTGTTCAACAGTCCGGGGTCTCCATTGTCGTATTTTGTGCTTCATAATGCACCACACATTTTCAATGGGCGACAGGCCTGGACTGCAAGCAGGTCAGTCTAGTACCTGCACTCTTTTACTATGAAGCCACGTTGTAACACATGCAGAATGTGGCTTGGCATTGTCTTGCTGAAATAAGCAGGGACATCCCTGAAAAAGACGTGGCTTGGATGGCAGCATGTGTTGCTCCAAAACCTGGATGTACCTTTCACCATTGATGGTGCAATCACAGATGTGTAAGTTGCCCATTCCATGGGCACTAACACACCCCCATATCATCACAGATGCTGGCTTTTGAACTTTGTGCTGGTAACAATCTGGATGGTCTTTTTCCTCTTTTGTCCGGAGGACACAATGTTTTGGAAATTAATGGAAGATTTGAGATAGGAACTTTCTTGTTCGCAGTGGTGATGGACAGGTTGATGGATGAGATCAGACAGGAGTCTCAGATGACATTGTGATCTGTAGTGAGAGTAGAGAGCAGGTTGAGTCTAGCTTGGAAATGTGGAGATATGCTCTTGAGAGCAGGGGAATGAAAGTCAGTAGGAGGAAGAATGAGTCCATGTGTGTGAATGAGAGGGAACCCAGTGCAATAGATGGTGAAAGTAGAAGAGTTTAAATACTTGGGTTCAACTGTCCAAAGTAATGGAGAGTGTGGTAGAGAGGTGAAGAAGAGAATGCAGGCAATGGTGGAGAGGGTGGAGAAAGGTGGCAGGAGTGATTTGTGACTGAAGAATATCTGCAAAAGTGAAGGGGAAAGTTCACAAGACAGTAGTGAGACCAGCTATGTTGTATGGCTTAGAGATGGTGGCGCTAACAATAAGAGAGGAGGCAGAGCTGAAGATGTTGAGATTCTCTTTGGGAGTGACAAAGATGGGTAGGATTATGAATGAACATATCCAAGGGACAGCTAAGGTGGGACGGTTTGGAGACAAAGTCAGAGATTGAGAGGGTTTGGACATGTACAGAGAAGGACCCCAGGGTATATGGAGAGAAGGATGCTGAGGATGGAGCCAGCAGGCAGGAGGAAAAGAGGGAAGCTAAAGAGGAGGTTTATGGATGTTCTGAGGAAGGGCGTGGTTTGCGCGTCAGAATAAGATACAGAGAACAGGGTTAGATGAAATGGATTGACCTGCTGTGGTGACCCCTAACGGGAGCAGCCAGAAGAAGAAGAAGAAGAAGAAGAATGTAAATAATTTAATTCACTAATGCATTGACCAAATGTATTAAATTAATATGAACTTGATGCTCTTTCATTGTGATTATTTGTTCACTTATAGTGGATGAGTTACTTAGCTTACAGGGAAGTACATAAAAATGTTAATTGTAGCAGTTTTGGATTTTGTTTGTTTATTTGCTTATAATTGATCAGTCACTCGCAACAATTTCTACTGCCATTAAATTGGCATCTGTAGTTGATCTAATTTCTTAACTGGTGGCATAGTAAAAGGCATACACGGTGCATAAAATTTGTTTTTGCAAGCAGCAGTGCTGTTTTCATTGTAATAAAATTATGTACTGATTGAATTGCTCTTGTTAATTACACAAGACATGAACACCAGTCATGCACAGAGCCATTTTCATGGAATAAATTTGTTCAGATTTATTTGGTTTATTTATTTATTTTGATTTATTTTGCATTCAAGACATTAACATTACAATAGTAATAATAAAAAAAACTTCATGAATGAGGCCTATTGTGAATCAATAATTTACTTGTGCAATTGCTAAATGATGAAAATTTACTTTTATCAGATCTCGAGTAATTTTCTTTGACACTGTGAGATCTTTTATAGTAATATTGCCTTTAATTAGCTCCTCTCTTTCTAAATGACCATGTGGTGTTATGTTTTCTGTGCAGTAACCAGTAGTCCACTGGTTAAGTGTTTCTTTTATCTCATATTGGGCATCCCCTGTGTTAATAATTAACTACCCTGCCTTTTTAATGTGGCACAGATAGTATTTTAATTAGACTGACACGTTGGCCAGCCCTTTGTCCCTGACCAGGCAGTACAGAGCCAGTCAGGGAAACCTGCCTGTATTCTTTACCAGGTGCCTTGCCAACACCACGGGTGAGGACCGTGACTGGCCAAGGAACAATAGGGACTTAGGGGCCCATGGGCATGATGAAATGATTTGGTTTCATCAGTGTGCATTTTATTTCTATACTTCTATGTCCAGTGTGTCTGATCCACACCAGCCAGAGAAGAATCAGAATCAGAATAGCTTTTATTTGCCTAGTATTTACAAGAATACAAGGAATTTGTCTCTGGTTTGAACTGTGCTCTCTCTGTACAACCATGTATAAATATACACTTGACACTAAATAATTCACAATAAAACAATGTGCAAATAGAATGTGGAATAAAAAAGAAAAATGTGATTGAGTGTACATGAGGTGTATGAATTAGTGAGTTTTAGTGAGAGCTGTCTGAAGAAGTACATCCTCTGCTGTGGCTTTTTCCTGATGGAGTCTGTGTGGGAGGTCCACTTCTGATCTTGGGAGATGGTGGAACCCAGGAACCGGAAAGTGTTGAGTATAGAGAGGGGGGAGTGATGGTGAATTTCTCCTGAAGTCCACTATCATCTCCAGTCTTGAGCAGGTTCAGCTCCAGGTTGTTCTGACCACAACAGAGGACCAACTGTTCCACCTCCTGTCTGTATGTGGCCTCATCACTATCCTGGATATGACCAATGATGCTGGTGTTGTCTGCAAACTTCAGAAGTTTAACAGAGGGGTTCCCTGAGGTGCAGTCATTCGTATAGAGGGAGAAGAGCAGTGGGGACAGCACACACCCCTGAGGGGCACCAGTGCGTGGATGTGATGCTCCCCAGCCTCACCTGCTGTGTCCTGTCTGTCAGGAAGTTGGAAATCCACTGATAGGCGGGAGCTGGCACAGAGAAGTTGGAGTATTTTTGGTGGAGAATGTCTACGATGATGATGTTGAACGCCGAGCTGAAGTCCACAAACAGGATCCTCACGTCCCTGCAGAGTCCAGATGCTGCAGGATTTAATGTAGTCCCATGTTGACTACATGCTCAACTGACCTGTTTGCCTGGTAGACAAACTGCAGTGGGTCCAGCAGGGGTCCTGTGATGTCCTTCAGGTGGGTCAACACCAGCTATTCAAAAGACTTCATGACGACAGATGTCAGGGCGAAAGCCCTGTAGTCATTTTGTCTTGTTCTGGAGGGTTTCTTTGGGACTGGGATAATAGTGGAGTGTTTGAAGCAGGAGGGGCCCTCGCACAGGTCCAGAGATCTGGTGAAGATGTGTGCCAGCTGATCAGCACATGCACTTAGACATGAGGGAGAGACACCATCAGGTTCTGGAGCCTTCTTGACATTTTGTCTGCAAAACTGCTGCCGTAGTTCCTCTTCACAGATCATTAGTGGAGGTGGGGTTGCAGAAGGGAGGGGGAAAGACATATCCAGGGGAGCAGGTAGCCCATTGTTGCTATTTGGGTGAGGGGTGTGTGAGGGTCTCTTTCAAACCTAGTGTAAAACAGGTTCAACTCCTCAGCCAGTCGAGGGTTCTCCACAGGTTAGAGGAATGTCTCCTGTAGTTGGTGGCATACTGAAGACCTCTCCACACTGTCGCAAGATTGTTGGCTGAGAATTGTTTTTCCAGCCTATCAGAGTAGCTCCTCTTTGCTGCTCTGATCTTCTTTGTCTGCATGTTTCAGGCCTTCCTGTACAGGAGCCTGTCTCCACTTCCTTAGGCCTCCTCCTTGGCCTGGCAGAGATGCCTCAGTTTCTCAGTAAATCATGGTTTGTTGTTGCTGAATGTGCAGAAAGGCTGTGTCGTGTGTAGCAATAAAATACACACCAAAGGTTGATTACTTTCACTGCAGTCTCAGTTGCTGAAATGCTTTAAGAGTAATTGCGGAATTATTTAGTGTACCAAAACATCCATCCATTTTCTTCTGCTTTATCCGGAGTCGGGTCGCGGGGGCAGCAGCTCAAGCAAAGCCGCCCAGACCTCCTGATCCACACACACCTCCCCCAGCTCCTCCGGGGGAACCCCAAGGCATTCCCAAGCCAGCCGAGAGATGTAGTCCCTCCAGCGTGTCCTGGGTCTTCCCCAGGGCCTCCTCCCAATGGGACGTGCCCGGAACACCTCTCCAGCGAGGCATCCAGGGGGCATCCGGAAAAGATGCCCGAGCCACCTCAACTGACTCGACGTGGAGGAGCAGCTGCTCGACTCAGAGCTCCTCCCGAGTGACCGAGCTCCTCACCCTATCTCTAAGGGAGCGCCCAGCCACCCTGCGGAGGAAACTCATCTCCGCCGCTTGTACTCGTGATCTTGTTCGTCCAGTCCATGAGCCAAATCTCATGGACCATAGGTGAGGATCGGAACCTAGATCGATCGGTAAATCGAGAGCTCTGCCCCCCTACTCAGCTCTCTCTTCACCACGACGGTCCGATACAGCGACCGCATCACTGCAGATGCTGCACCGATCTGTCTGTCTACACCGATCCGTACACCGGAACAGATCGGTGTACAAAAACATGAACAAGTTAAAGTTGCCGATATCAGAAGTAGGTGAAAACAAACAAAACTTCCCATTATACTTTGTGAGAGGCCATGGCAGCATGTTCAAAATGTATTTATTCTATGTCAGATACGTTTTCACTTACACTTATCACTCATCTGATACAAAACAAACAAACAAACAAACAAACAACAGTCATGTGGACAAATGTGGTACTGCAGAATATGTGGTATATTTGCTTGACGTCAAAATTCAAAACACATATTTTCTGTCTTCTGTGATTACTAAATCATTTTTAATTTAATGTATTGTTTTTTTAATTATGCTGATATTTATTGATCAATGTTTAAATTATAACACGTTCTTATGTTCATTTTTTTGTCTGTGCATATTAATTGTCTTCATAATTTAATTTGTCATTTAGCACTTTGATTTGTTTCTTGAAAATTGTAAATAAACTGACTAAATAGAGAACATTGTGTTCCAACTCAGTTCCTGCTGCACCACACACTGTAAAACTTGAACCTAAACATTTTCATAATTTCCTCAAACTTATAGTCCTAAACATGTCCTAAACATTTCCTCAAAGTTATAGTGTAAAGCGTAGCAAGGTGAAATCCAGATTGAGTTATGTTCCAATCTTGGCTAGTGGGGACTGACCTGGTAGTGTACTGGTCTTGATGTCTGCTGTTCAAACTCCACCAGTGCCACAAAGAGGTCAGCTCAGTTGCAAATTGGCATTGCTGGCAGGATGTGAAAATTGACCTCATACAGCCCCAGTTACAGGTGAAAGTTCTTAATGTTCTTTATGCATCCCTTAGGTAGATGTAGTTGATTTGAATTCATTAATTGGTAGCATATTAAAGTTCTTGCAGGTATACATAATCTACAAAAAGCAGCAATGCATTTGAAACTCTCCAAACCTTTACACTGTGTCCATAAATATTACAAACATAAGTCCATCAAAAATGCTCAGCGATCATAACAATGCTACAGTCACATTGCAATAAAACACTTAGAGGAAATGCTATTTGTGCTTTTAAATAGTCACGTTCACTGCCAGTAAGATATCTGAACACACTCTCACACACACATTGTTATAAAATTAGTCATTTCTAAATATATTAGTACTGAACCATAAATTTGACAAACAGAGAACAAGGCAATCACAAAAACATACACCTTAATTATCAGTATTTTCTATACAAAGATGAAGTGGCTTCATGGCATCCTGGTCTGGCTGTGCATGTGAGTCCCAACCTGAAACCATTGTTCCTCAGCAAATTTATAAACACACAACTGTTACTTTCTAGAAATGTGTCAAAAAAAAGAACAAGACTAAAATTGCCTCTGAACAAGAACATGGTTGGATGAGAATCTTTGGAAGTATGGCTTTTTCCCACTTTGACAGCTGTTAGAACTGTTAAAATGCTTCAAATGATGGTTCTGCTCAATCTGGAGGACTGATGGGGTGAGAAGTGAGGGTTGATGAGGTGTGGGCGAGGAGGGAAGCTTTGTTTGGGTGCTGTAGTATGAAGCAGGTGTGACATCTAGTGACAGAAAGATCTTTCGTAGCACCTTTAAGAACATTATAAACATGTTTATTGTTGTTTTAATGATTCCACCAACACTGCCTGAGGAGTATCCTCTACATCAGGTGGGAAGACTACTGTACCATCATCAGCATCCTGGCTGAAGCCAAGTTCTAAAGTATTGAGTGCGTCATCATCAAGTACCCGTTTCAGTGGATGGGTCACATCATGAGAACGGATGACAGCTGACCTCCAGTGGTTAAGGCGTTGGGTTTGAGTCCAGAAGATCATGGGTTCAAATCCCCACCTGAATGGAAAATCACTAATGGCCCTTGGGCAAGGCCTTTAATCCCCTATTGCTCCCGGTATGTAGTGAGCGCCTTGTGTGGCAGCACCCTGACAACGGGGTAAATGTGAGGCATAATTGTAAAGCGCTTTGAGCGTCTGATGCAGATAGAAAAGCGCTATATAAATGTAGTCCATTTACCAAGACCATGTGAGGGACCAAGCCAACTGGTGATCAGTGATCCACAGTGGATCATTGAGTGAAAGTCTTTGAAAAAAATGAACAAACAACACAAAGGAGAAGAAGAGAAAGAGGAAGAAGAGAGGACACGATCCTGACTGGCAGAAGCGTTTTGCAGCAACCACGTGCAGCATCTTTCTGGAACAGTGCGCATAAAGACGGCCTGTTCAATCATCTCTGGGTCCACCATCCCATCTGGACATCGACCAAGAGACCATCCTTCATGGACCGAGGGATTGCCATGAAAGTTTTTGATATACGGGGCTGTACAGTGTCATGGAAAGAAATATCATGATACTCAGGTGTATCGATTCTTTGTTTTTGCACAGCCCTCGTGCATATGCCCCCCATTTTTCCCAGCGGAGCAGTTCAGTGTGGAGGGCAGTGGTTATGGCATCATGTGTTCATCTGTTAACTCTATAATCAAACTGGTGTAGATCCAGAGTGGGCGGGAAAGCAGCCTTGATGTGCTTCAGGAGAAGTACCTCCAGGCACTTCATAATTACTGGTGTTAGTGCACCTGGTCTGTTAGTGATGTCATGGACTATAGTTGATCCATGATCTGTACAGACTGCCGTGTGTGGTTCAGCCTTCTTATGAACTGTGAATTAACAACGTTTACATAATATTGTTAAAACAATTTTATTGTCACATTGAATTGTATTTAAAGTATAATCAACAAAAATAGAAACGCAACACTTTTGGTTTTGCTCCGATTTTAAATGGACTGCATTTATATAGCACTTTTACATCTGCATCAGACGCTCAAAGCGCTTTACAATTATGCCTCACATTCACCCCGATGTCAGGGTGCTGCCATACAAGGCGCTCACTACACACCGGGAGCAATAGGAGATTAAAGGCCTTGCCCAAGGGCCCTTAGTGATTTTCCAGTCAGGCGGGGATTTGAACTCATGATCTTCTGGACTCAAACCCAACACCTTAACCACTAGACCATCACCTCTAAAACATTTTCCACATACACAATATCACCATTTCCCTCAAATATTGTTCACAAACCAGTCTAAATCTGTGATAGTGAGCACTTCTCCTTTGCTGAGTTAATCCATCCCACCTCACAGGTGTGGCCATATCAAGATGCTGATTAGACACCATGATTAGTGCACAGGTGTGCCTTAGACTGTCCACAATAAAAGGCCACTCTGAAAGGTGCAGTTTTATCACACAGCACAATGCCACAGATGTCGCAAGATTTGAGGGAGTGTGCAATTGGCATGCTGACTGTTGTGTGTTGGGGGGGCGTGGCTGGCTGTTTTGGTGTTCTTTTCTTTTCTTTGCTCTCCAGGTGGCATGAGGGCTGATTTGTCTGTGGAGAAAGTGCTGGCTGAAGAGTCCTCACCCTTATTAGTGTCATGTGGAACACCTGTGGCAGGGGCTCACGTGCGGCCTTGAAGACTTGCAGCTGAAGCGGATAATTGGATGGCGTTCTGCATATAAGTCATGTGTGATTTGAGCAGAGCTGCCGGGAACTCAACCTTGTGACGTTTGTTTGTGAGACGCTGAGGACCGCGCCTGGGTTTGACATATCGAGCCCGTGAAGCAGGGAAGGGTGAGGACACATGCTGTCAGCACACGCTAAAGGTAATTAAGTGATTAAGTAATTGTTGATAGTATCTTGGTGCTTGGTTACACAGTAAATTGAGATTGTGAGGAGAATTGTGCAGCTTGCTTCTCACTGCGGTGGCGTGCAGGATAAGTGATCCTCCACTTGTTGTGAGGGGCTGCTCATTTGCATAAAGTTAAAAAAGAAACATTGACCTGAGTGTGTTGCTGATAGCGTGTGTTATGTGAAAGATAGAGTTGTACCTGCTGACTCACCTCACCTTTTCTTTGCTCCACAGAGAATCGGTTCGTCGTGTCCACCTGGGGGGTGTTTGTCGGTGGTAGTGGGTCCAGGAGCGCCGGGCTTTAATCCTTGCGGGCGCTGGAGAACGTGCCACTTATTACTCCACCAGAGGGATGCTTTTTATGTTTTACATTTGTAAGCACAGGTGAAAAAATAAATTGTTCTGTTGGGAACCGCCTTCTGGTTATTTTTACCGCTGGGTTCTGTCAAACGCAGGTCCGCTCCTCAACCCGCGCCGACACATAACAGTAGTTCCCGGCCATTCCATAATGGACCCAGCGGCAGAGGCGGTTCCTTTTGCTGAAAAGGTGCAAGAACACTTGGAGAAGATATGGGAGCAATTACAGCATCTCGCAAATCGAATTGAACAAACAGACGCTCGTGTTACGGAGCTTGCAGCGCAAGCCATTCCGCTTCCTGCAGCTCCAGCTGTGGCATCATCGATACCGGGGCAGATAACTCCGTCACCCAGGGATTCGGTGTTCGAACCGGTTATTTGTCATCCGGAGCCTTATGCGGGAGACGCTGAAGCTTGTGCTTCGTTTTTGATGCAATGTTCTCTGGTCTTTACTCAGCGACCGGCTTCCTTCTCTTCCGATGGAAGTCGTGTTTCCTATGTAACAAATCTGCTCCGAGGCGACGCCTTGGCTTGGGTCACTGCGTTGTGGAGTAACAACTCGCCATTGTTAGGGTCCTTTAAGGATTTCTCCCGGGAGTTTCGATTGGTTTTTGATCATCTGGTGAAAACGAATACCGGTGCTCAACGGTTGCTGAATCTCAGGCAGGGGAGGCGGAGTGCGGTGGAGTATTCCGTGGACTTTCGGATTTTTTCTGCTCAATCCGGTTGGAATGCCGTAGCTTTATGGGGCGTGTTTGTAGACGGGTTAAATGAGGCACTAAAAGACGAGCTGGCGGTCCGTGATGATCCAAACGATTTAGATGAGCTAATATCGTTGGTGATTCCTTTGGATGATCGGATGAGGGAGCGTGGATGCGAGAGAGGACGCCCATCAGAGCGGGTTTTTTTGTCTCGGGGCTTTCCCCGACACAGGTCTGGGCCGCCTCTTCTTCGCCCCACTGAGGCTCCTCCGACGGGACCTCCACCTCCTCCTGTTGACGAGCCCATGCAGCTCGGACGAGTAGAGATGTCTGTATCGCCCAGACACGTAAGCGTCAAGAGAAATAACGGCGACGTAACTCCAAGTGTTCTGGGACAGGAAAAATAACACAAAAAAAAAAAAAAAAAAAAAAATGTTTCGGCACAGGTAAATGTTTTGTTTTCTTTGATTAGGGGCTATGTGTGTTTGGGGCGTTAGGGGCGTATCTGGTGGAGTGATTGATGGGCTCACTTAATTGTCACTTTTGTACGTGGTTTTAGGTATTTTCTGTTTGGGTTGTTGGGTCGTTTTATTTTGTTGTTTTTATTTCTCTACATCCCTACCCCAACCTCACTTGCCCCAAGACCGTTCGTCTTGTGGGTTGTGGGGTGGTGCAGGTTGGTCACGCTGAGCGTTCTCAGAAGACCTCTGCACCTAGGGGGGGGGGGGGGTGTTAGAGGTGTTTCTTTGGTTTGGTTAGGGCCCGGTTCCACTCCAGCCTCGGTGAGCCTTTGTACCGTTCGTCATTGGTGTTGCTGGGGTGTGGTGCAGCGGAGACTTACCTCAGTCGGAGGGGTGGGCCGATCTGTTGCCGTTTGCCATTTCGGTAGTTCCACCCCTCCTGAGAGGCTGGGGTATGGTCGAGTTGTGGCACTGGACGCATTTCCAGTTCTCTGCTGCGCCTTGGAGTTGGAGCTGGGTTAGTTTTTTCTTGTTCCCTTCTCCGGCTTACTAGTTTGAGCTGTTTGCCAAAAATGAGCCGCCGGGGGGCTCTGGGAGGAACCTGGGGTCTTTCGGGGTGCTGGGGAGGGTAACGGGATTTATGGTCGTTTATATCCCCCCGGGGTTGTTTTGAGTTGTCCTCCGGGGGTTGATTTTTGATTTCGCTTTGTTTTCCTTCCGGGTTCCACCTCCAGGGTTGATGGGACGGTCCTCTGGGGGGGAGTTGGCTTGGGACCAACCAGCCATGTGTGACCAAGTCTGGGGTTCCGGGGTTGTGGGGTGGGTACCTCCTGGGGTTGATGGTACGGTCCCCTGGGGGGGGCGCCGTGTTTCTCCATGTGCACCTGGGGACCTTTGTTGGGCTTATGGTTTTGGCTGTTCCTCCTGGAACTGGCAATGAAGGCCTTCTGGGGGGGGGTTGGGCTCTGCAGGTCATTCTGGGGGGGTTGTTTATTCTTTTCCTTTCATGCATTTATGTTTGTATTGTGTTTGTGGGACTGTGTTGGGGTTTTGCGTTTGGGAGTTTTTCTTTTCTTCCCGGGGTTCGATGGGACGGTCCCCTGGGGAGGTTGTTGGGTGGGTTTTTAGGTTTTTTCTTTTTTTTTTTCTCTCTGTGTGTGTGACCTTGTTTTTGGGGAATGTTTTGGGGCTTTTGTTGATGCCAGCCGGCCTTCCTGCTGCGGTGCCTGTCCTGCTTTCTGACGTGGACCCTGGAGGGAGGTGCTGTTCTCGGGCCTGGTTGGTTCGGTCGCCGGGAGGCTTCCCGTTGATGGGGGGGGTACT